>NC_056747.1:1319796418-1319948918 GCF_019279795.1 Protopterus annectens | reverse complement strand
AGTCTGATATCTCTCTGGCTTATCAGGTACGATGTCAGTAAATAATGATGTACTGAACATATGCACCTCTTACTGCATGACATATGTACAAACGTTGACAGAGTTGTGGCTGGAGGCACAAACACAGGGTGAATGTTGACATGTTTCTGTACATTTACTGCTGTAACAGGGTTTGTTGTGACATATATCTTCTGAGGGATATGAAGTCAGTAACTCACATGGATGTCACCATGTACTGACTCCAATCCTTAGAGTATGCTACTGCATTTCTAAAGATAGGGAATGTGTGAGTAACACAACACATGTAAGACTCCAAACACTGGCCAGTCTGCAGATAGCCCTACAGGTGAGAGTTACCTCAACCACATAACACTGTCATGCCTGATATTAAATCATGTAGAACAGCCATATCCACACAAACCCTGTTAAACCAACACTACTTTAAATGTGGAAGAGCAATACTTATATTCTGTCCCCATGTCTGGAACATCCCCCTCCTGTTTGTTGGCCTGTCTCCACAGTGTATGTTGTAAGAGGTATATCCAACTACCATCTGTGATGTTGTTTGTCAAACACCCACATAAAGTCCTGCTCACAGTGAAGGAAAAGTGCTAACACCCACATGAAGTGCTTAGTTCTAGGAGTGTGTTTCCATGCAATTGGCTATAGGAATGATACTTGCTGTTCCACATGCAATTAGCTAGTGGGGGACTGCAATTCATGCACAGGCCATCAGCTGATCATGAGCATCACTTACAAAACTCAAGCTGCTGCCTAAGCAAAGTAGGTGTACTTCTCCACATCCACCAGAGAGGCAGTGAGAGAGACAGACAGAGACAAAGTAAGAAAGGAAGGGAGTAGGAGAGTAAGAGCTAAGCATGTTTGTGTATGTTCCATGGGTGGAGAGTGATATCTGGGCATTATGATGGTTGCCTATATTGTCTACTAATCCATACTGTCACATAGTAATTGGACATGGCTGTACACATTTATGGCTGAGGATTGTCGACAACAATCTCTGCAGTGTTTGGAAAATGTTGGTCTTGTAATGTGGATAAGGGGACATGTAGCTCCTCAATATAATGATGTAGCAAAATCCACACTGTAATGGAGTCTGTCATTACACAACCACCCCAATAGGACACTAATAACGGACACACAAACACAAATTCATATGGAGTTTTAAACCCCTACCTGACTATGCATTGCTATGCAGTTATTGCAAGTGCCACAGAGCTTACATGTTGGAGAGCTGTCCAAAGGTATCTTTGAAGGTGAGTGACATCAGCAACAGTGATAAAGGAGGTATAAGGGAAGTGTAGTACATGTGACTGTCCACAAACGTAGGTGTCAAGGAAGACACAACCACACTCTCTCAGGGAATCACACACATTATTACAGTTGTCAGGGTCAGGAGTAGACTTTTTACATAACTAGTTTGCTACATTACAGTATTACACAGTTATCACACATGCCACCGAGCTTATCAGGCTGTTATATGGCCAAAGGGTTATTTCAAGGTGACTGACATCAGCAGGTGTGCTACAGTAGGGCAATGGGAGGTGTAGTGAGTGTGACTGGCTTCAAAATCAGTAATCTTCACACACACACACACACACACACACACACACACACACACACACACACACACACACACACACACACACACTTAAGTACTGACATGCATGGGTTCATTGCTTCACAGGTGTGTAGTAGTTAAATGTGTCAGAAGGCTGTACAAGGCTAGGCAAAGGGAATAACTTGGCATCAGGCCACGTGAGAATGGTTTCCAGTGTGGCTCAATAGTTTAGTCCCTGGATTGGCCCACACAAGTGGGTATTGTATACACCATCCACTCATCTGGGTTACTATTGTGGGTGGCCAGTGCTGTGCAATGATTGCCATGTAAGGGATCTATATTCCATAACATGGACAGTGTCTGAGTTGTGCACATGTCCTACATGCATGTTCTGTGATGTGTGTAAGTGTTCTTGGGGTGTCTGAGGCATGTTGTGTGGACAGATTGTAATCATCTGATGTGGCATTCCTGACTTCATGTGGTGAGAACTGGCTATGGAACTGAGGTCGTACCTGCACCTACCTTGACAGTATGATACAGATATTCAGTGGAGTTAGTGGCATCTGTCCATACAGGGCATGTGTATAAAGCATGGTATTCTTTTTGTCGGTTACTTTTGCAGACTCTACAGTTGTTGCAGCCGTCCAGTGGGGAATATAGCAAAAGACCACTGTAAGCATTTATTTGCCTATTGTAGGGATGGGACAGGGTGCCACACTCTTTTACTTGCTGGATAACACACTCAGTCAGGAGATGTTACATATCACAGTACATTCTGATGTCATTAGCAGTGTTGTGGTCAACAGGCATGTAGTCCACTGCAATCTCACCATGGTTACTATCTGTGAGCAATATGCAGGGAATACCAATATAGTGGTTGTTGCCTAGCCAAGAGTGTTTGTGGATGAGACATGGGTGGAGAGTGTTCTCTGAGTAATACAAGGGTTGCCTATATTGTTCACCGATCCATAATGTCACATGTAGGGCTATGGATTGTCTACACCAGCCTCTCTGCTTTTTGACATCTGTTGTTCTTGTAAGGTGGGCATTGTGACATATAGTATGTCCTCAATATAATAATTTAGCAAAACCCACCCCGCAATGCGTCCTGTCATTACACAATCACAGCAACCTCCACACAGGATACTGATGACAGACACACACACTTGCCAGTACTAAGATTCAAACCTCTACCTAGCTATGTATTGCTACTACAGTGTACCACATTTATCACATGCACCAAAGAGTTTACTGGATGGATGCTGTCCCAAAGTACTTCTAAGGTGAGGAACATCACCATCCCTTGTAAATACAGGCGTTGGATGATGTAGTGGGTGAGAGATCCCAAAATTTATTTTATCCTAATCACACATTTACATTTGTCAGGGGTGAGGTTTAAATCTCTATCTAACAACCTTTACTGACCATTATGTTACACATTTACCACGTGCACTACTGACCTAACATGGTTTAGACTTTGCAAAAGATACTTGTAAGGTGGGTGATATCTGCAGGAGTGCTAAAGTCAGACTCTGAGATGTGTACTGGCTGTAAATAGGGACAAAATCTTTGAGGTACACAGATGCACACTTGCCACAGATGAGATTCAAACCCATAGTTGTGTAGTTATTGTTATTACATTGTTCTACACTTATGGCACACACCACAATCTTTTAGGGCTAGCCATTCTCCAAAGGTATATTTCAAGGTAGATGACATCAGCAGGCTTGCTAAAGTAGGGCAATGGGAGGTGTAGTGACTGTGAATGGCCTCAAAAGCATTGCTCTCTACACACACGTAGAGTTTCACAATTGCCATATCTAGGATGAGAACTCCTAACTAGTACATTACACTACAGCATTACATCATTATTGCATGTGCCACAGAGCTTACAGGGCTGAATTTTGTCCAATGAGGTATTTCGAGGTGTCTGACATCAGCAGGTTTGCTAAAGTAGGTCAATGGGAGGTGTAGTGACTGTGAATGGCCTCAAAAGCATTATTCTCTACACACACGTGTACACACAAAGAGTTTCACAGTTGCTATGTTTGGGATTAGAATTCCTACCTATCTAGTACATCACACTATAGCATTACACAGTTACGGCATGTCCCACGGAGCTTACAGGGCTGAGTTTTGTCAAAGGAGGTATTTCAAGGTGACTGACATCAGCAGGCTTGCTAAAGTAGGGCAGTGGGAGGTGTAGTGACTGTGAATGGCCTCAAAAAGCATTACTCTCTACACACACACACACAGAGTTTCACAGTTGCCATGTCTGGGATTAGAACTCCTACCTAACTAACATGTCACGCTACAGCATTACACAGTTATTGCATGCACCACAGAGCTGACAGGGATGATCCTTGTCCAAAGGGGTATTTCAAGGTGACTGACATCAGCAGGCTAGCTAAACTAGGGCAATGGGGAGTGCAGTGTGTCTGAATGGGCCATAAACCATTCTTCTGGAAACACACACACAACATTCAGTCACACACAACTTTACATTTGACAGGACTGTGCATACTACTGCTAGATTAATAATGACTTGTACTGTCATGTTATACAGTTGTCACATGCACCACAGACACTATAGTGCTGAGGGCTACCAGAAGCAAATGTCTACAGTGATAGACATTGGCACATCATGTGATATTGGCAAATTGGATGTGTGGTGTGTGGGACAGGCCTCATGATGGGAAGCTCTTTGTCACTGTCTGTCTCTTTCTCTTCCCCACATCTCTGTTTGTGTATGTTTGACCTATTATAGTGTGTTGTCCTTGGATATATGTGTGTATTCCTATCCTATGTGTATGCAAAGCATGACTGGTGTGCAATGTGGTGTGTGTGCACAGAAATCTGTGACTGACAGATTTGTATAGTCCACTGTTGTTGTCAGATATGGGCTTTATTTCTGTAAGTGTGGGAGCATGCCCAGTATGACCTCCTGTATTGACTGTGTGAATCCATTCCAGGTAGGTTGTACTCCAGTGCAGGCATTTGTGTTCTACACCTACAGCTATCAACCTGTTTCTGCAGGATATCTGTAGATAGGTTGACAATATGGAGTCACAATGGGCAAAGGCTAGTGGGATGCTGTAACTAATCATGTCTGTGCTGCTTGTGCTACATGGTTTTGGTGTTAGCAGAGATATTCAGACATATGTACTGTTTTACACTGTGGTGTATTATGTCATCACCTACTGACAGATATACTTATTTGCTCACAGTTATTTCCTGGGAATACAAGATGAATGAAACTGTGTCCAGTATTGTGGTCTGCAGCCTACATATTCTTGCACACTCATGCCATTCTGGAGGGGTAGCTGCAGACACTTTCTGATGGATCTCTGTAAATGGTCCAGCACCTTAGTACTGTGGTGGCTGAGGATTCCCTGCTTGAACATCTATCAACATAACAGAATGGCCATATCCTGCTACGGCCATACCTCTCAGCTGCACAGATTCACACAGGTTACCCAGAGGCAGGGCTCATATATCTAGTCAGTTCCCCTTCACATTGTTGTTTATGAGCAGGTTTGCAGCCACCCATTCCTGGGTTTGCAGTCATGGATAGTGTGGGCACACATCTGAGTTTCAGATTTCACAAACTCCATGGTGTCCATGCTTCTACCCCCACCCTGTTAGTCTATCCTCTTCCTAACATTATGCAAGTGATATCTGATAAGTATCCCTATAGTTATCACTTCATCCCAGTGGTATTTAGGGATAGGTCCACAGTTCATGCAGTAGGACATGGTGGGCATGCTACTGGGATTTGTTGACATGGACTTGCATTTGTGTTCTGTGGACTGTGTTATGTCATTATTTGGGAGACCATGAGATAACATACATTGGCAGTATGGGCAAGACACAGGCCTTTGACAAAGAACTGTAGGGCATTTGGTTGTAATGCAGGCCATCTGTAGCAGGCCAGTGGATTCTGTCACTCCTACAGTCCCAGGCTGCAAGCCACTGGATTCCCCTGGGGTGACAGGATAGGTGTGCAAGGTGTTAATGGCAATAGTTTCTGTCCTTTTAATCCATTGGTGTGGATGCTGGCAGGGTACTGCTTACAGCTAGGAACACACCTTCATGGAACACCTCTTCAGCATGCTGCATTCTGTGGGTATTCCCATACAGAAGTGGGGGTCATACTGTACTCATTCCCAACAGCAGGGATATGACCTGTGATGAACCTGTGGCTGATGGAGGGGTGAGCTGAGTGCATGTGTGCTATGGAAGCTTCTTGCAGCTGACTCACAGATATACGTAGGGCATTCCCCTTATGCTGGCTTGTGTGGGGACATCAGCAGTTTCTCAGTACTTCATAACTGTGCCTTTTGTGGTCTGCCAGTATTTGGCCAGACTACATCAGCATTCCATACTACACAGACAACTAATGTGCTGCTAACCTGTATGTACAATTCCAAAGGTGTGTCCATTTGAACAGTTGCATTTTATATACTCTGTCTAGGGTACTTCCACCTGTGTACTGTGTGTATGTCTGGGCCTACATTCATGCCATGTCCATCTTTCAGATGGTGACAGATATTACATCTGAACAATTAGTATGGATTACTGCTGGACTGGGTCTTGCTGGGATGCATTGTGTTTGGCACTGCAGTTGTCAGAACTTGGCCCTGTCATCAACAATACTGGCCATAGGCTGCCGGGACACAACTCTCCATGCCTACATGCTGACCACTTCCACACAATACACAACACACAAAAACCTAACACACAGAGCCCTGCATATTGTACATGTGCAACAATCTATCCTGTTAATTTGGCCAGCTCAGGTAATCTGTGCTCCACTGTTATTATACCCACACGTACATGCTGCTACATTTCTATGTAGGATTGTGGGAGGGGGCACACCTGACAACTGTAAACATTTGCTATGACTGTACTGGTATTTCAGGTACTCTGTTGGCTTCCATTTCATTCTGTATTCTGACCTATCATGCAGACTAGAGGCATATCAGTGGAGTACAGATCTTAGGTTTTATTGACCTACATTTCAGTTTCAGACTTCTTACCCTTCAGAACTAACATCCAGCTGCCAGACCTGTTGTAGTCTGTCTGTGTAGGTCTGGTGGTGGACTGTTCTCCATTGCCATCCATCAGAGACCTTAGCACAGACTTTCTTTCTGGTCATCTACACCTGCCCTGCTGGCTGAGACTGTTGTTGGGTATGTGTGACTCACTCACATGCATGTGTGTGTCCTATGAACACACATTTGGCTCACCACATGTCCTGTAGTGGGATTTGTCACTTTGTCTAGTACTGCCTACTGTGTTGACACCAATATGTGCTATGGATTTCGTGCTGCCCATATAGGTGTCTACTACCTGCTGCCATTCCATTCAGCCACCTGATTCCCTTGCATGTTCACATCTGTACCATAGATACAATTAGCAGAACATACTACTCCATTCAGCAATTGATAGGGAGAGTGACTTACCTTGTGACTGTGCCAGTACTGAGGATGGTGCTGGAGGGCTGACTATGTCAGATGCACATAGTACACTTCCTATACATGGTTAAGCACAGGTAGTGTCAAGTTTGGCATCCCTTTTACTGTATGTGAAAGTCAGAGAGAGGTGTAATTCTCTGGGTTCCTATCGTGTCAGTGTATGTGGTATGCATTGCATCTTTGCCAAAGCCTGGGCACATTTGGCATGCTTCCTACTGCCTACCGGGGTAGGCTCAGGGTTTTCCTCCTCTGAGTTAGCCTATGCCTGTGCTGGCCTTGGCAATGGTAGGGGGCTCTGTGGCCCTGCCCTGTGATGTTTCTGCTGCAGCTGTTTCCACAGGGTCATATTGTGTAGCATGACACATACAATGAAAATTTGGGTACATGCAGCTGGAGAGTACTGCAAGGCTCCACCGGATATGTCCAGGCACTGAAACCATGACTTGAGCACCACAAACACATGGTCGATTATGATTCTGGTTTGTGTGTGTGCCTCATTATGGAGTTCTTGTTCAGGTGTGTGTGCATTTCTGATGGGTGTCATCAGCCTCGGCTCCAGTGCATAACTATCATCCCCCACTAGGTGGCAATATGGGATGTCCCCACTGGCAAAGCTCTGGTACAGCTGCATCATATGTCAGATGTGGGAGCCATGATAGCTTCCAGGGCTGCCAGCACACACATTCATTACAATGCCCTGAGCATCGCACATGACCTGGCAGCTGATGGAGGGGAAGCCCTTGCAGTTTATATAGACCTCTACCCCGCTCGCTGAGTGGTTCTTTAATGTGTATGTGCGTGCAGTCTATAGCACCCACTACCTCAGGGTATTCTGCTATTTGGTGGAAGAGATGCATATTGCTGGTCAACGTCTCATAGGTGTTGTGGAAATATATGTGCTCACCGGCATGTGCTGACATGGCATCCAGGAGTTGGTGGAGAACCCTGGATGCTGATGCCTGTGAGATCCCCATGATATCCCCAGTTGGCCTTTGGAAGGTACCTGTGGCTAGTATTCTTAAGCCTACACATACCTTGGTATCCACTGGGATGGGTTCCCCTCTGTTGGTTCTGTATGTGAGGCATGGCCTGTACAGCACAACAATTTGCTGTAGTAGGTCCCTGCCCACCCTATAGTGCTCCACTATCTCCAGCTCATGTACCTCCTGGTAGGTTACCCTGGGACTGTACACTCTTCTCCTTTTCCTCACTGTGGGTTGGTCATCAACATTCTCATCCTCACCACCCTCAGCCTCTTCCACATATTTATTTATGAGAGCAACAGCAGCCCCTATCATTTGTTGGTTTTGTTAGGTAAAATGTCCCCATCTGTGTACACTGCTGGTGTAGAGTTTGTGGGAAAAACCAGAGTGAAAGGTGTTTGCGTAGTTTATAGTGGTGTGCTGGGCTGGGCTGCTGCCTGTGTAATTGGCTGATTCTGATACATTTCACCTGCCAGAGATAGTTCTCCTTTATTGCCTTCCTATTGCTGTTTTCCCTTCCCATTGCCTCCCTGTTTAAGCCCCTAGGCACGGAATGCATACCCAGTACTCAGATGTGAATGGAGCTGCTCTTTCCTGGTTTACTTTTTTTTTTGTTTTGTTTAAAACCCAGTGCGTAGCGTGCACACCCGTTTAAGCAATGTAAATACTGATAGGCAGCTTCAGACACCCCCCCCCCTTCCTTAGCTGTGCTTAGCTAAGGGCAAACACAGGCCACAGAGCTCCAATAAGCAGTCATGACACTCCTCCTCATGAGGTCATCTAGCACTTAGGCTAAGACCATAGTGTTATTGCACCTACACGGTTGGGTGCAAGCTAGCACTAAGGGGAAATCTGTGATTCAGTATCATACCCCTCATTTGCATAGAACTGACTACTAATGCATGGTTACAAAACCGACACTCAGCCTTTCCCCTTAGCAACCACTATTCCATGGTCTTGTTGTGTTATGCATGTCATTGACTATTATAGCAAAATCATGATTTTGATTTAAAAGCTGATTTCCAACTTTTATTCTTATTTTCAGGCCAATCCCGTTTGCGCACCACTGCCCTACACTTAAACGGCCAAAATCAGCCAAAAAAAGTTATTTTTTATAATTTTGAAACTAGTTTTCATGCTTATGGCCAAATATTTGGCCATTGGCATGCCTAACCCTTATAATACATGCTTTTTTATGAGCTATCATGCCTCCATTTTCTAGTTTGCAGAAATGTATTCAGCTACTGGCTGAATTCATTTCTGCAGTCTACACTATTCCTCCACGGATGCCTGCCTGCTTCCTGGATTGCTAATTCACCTCATTTTCATGGTTTTCACCAGCAAATGAGGTAATTAGCATACAGGGGCTGTGTCCATGCAGGAATAGTGCAGGAGAGCTTGTGCATGTCCCGGGAGCTCATTCCTGGATCGCACGTAGGCCATATTGCCTGCAGCAGCTCTTGCACTATTCCTGCACACCATGCAGATCTTGCTGAATCCTGGGGAAACAGTTAACTTTAAAAATAAAATACTTAAAGGGGGAAAACAAGCTTGATAAAAGTCTGTTATAAAAGTGTTATAAAATCTGTAATAAAATACCAGCAGTGAAAATGTCAAATAAAAAATATTAAAAAAATGTATGTATATATATATATATATATATATATATATATATATATATATATATATATATATATATATATATATAATGGGTCTACTTTGTTTGATGGAAAACACTTTTTACTGAAACTCATTTTGTCAAAGCCCCATTTCACTGAAAATGAATTCCTTGAGCACAATTCACTGAAAGCTCACTTCACTGACACATTTGGCTGAAACTCATTTTGTCTAAACAGGTATATGCCCTGTTCCCCACTGTAGTGTAATCCTGGGGTTAGTAGAAATAGTTAGGGGGGACAGCCCCCTACATTGGGGGTGTGGCAGCCATAGCCCCCCACATAATTTGGGTATATATATTATTTTCTAAAAAGAGTTATTCATTTGACTTGTAAGAATCCATGTCTATGGTTTACAACTTTTAAAATAGGTGGGGGGCTACACCCCCACACCCCCAATGTGGGGGTTATGCCCCCACCCCCCTTACTATACATACTAACTCCAGGATCACAGTCCAGTGGGGAACGGGGCATATACCTGCTTAGACTGAATGAGTTTCAGTGAAATGTGTTTTCAGTGAAGTGAGCTTTCAGTGAATTGTACTCGGGGAATTTATTTTCAGTGAAATGGGGCTTTGACGAAATGAGCTTCAGTGAAATGTGTTTTCTATCAAACAAAGTATATATATATATATATATATATATATATATATATATATATAAAATGACACACTGCTAACAGAAATATTGTCATTGAGGCCAGGTTTTTGTGAAGCATTAAGGCATAATTGCCATAATAACTTTTTGTATTCAAGCATAATTTCCTAGCCCCCCTCCACTTTCCAGCATCACTAACTTTGTCGATGACAGAAAATAAAAAGGTTTTGTAGTTCGTACATTCCAGTGTGTGTTTATAAAATACATCAGTCATCCTATTCTTTAATATCATACAAATGTTCATAAATTCTTTTAACCTTGTCTGTTTTACCTACATAAAATGATGGACATTAAAGATACTTATCCAAAATACAACCTTGGTAGTATCACAATTACAATAATCAGGACAATTAATGGTCCTTTTAAAATTGCGAGTCATTATATTGGATCAGTCATATATATATTTTCAATATTTACATGTGCCACATTTTGCCATCTTCATTCAAACTCTCTTGGTATTTGTAATATATCTTTGCCATTCTTCTTATAGGTTCTCTCTTGTAAACATTAACAGGTTTATCGCCGAACCTGTCTTTTATCTCTTTAGGAAAAGTTACATTCCAGACATGATCTATAATTGACTTGATGTTAGACAGATTTTGGATGAATGGTAAAGCCATAACAGCAAGTGTGAATCTATTTCTGATAAGGCTATGCATTCTTACTTTAATTTGTTCCATAATTTTTGGATTTCCTAAAACAGGAAGAAATTGCCCTTCCTGTGTGTTATAATTTCTTCTAATAACAGACTTCTAGGGTAACCTCTGGCTACTAACATATTAGAAAAGAAGTCCAGCTCAACCTTCACTTGACGACTGTCACTGACCAGCCTAGCCAATCTCACCATTTGACATTTTACAATACTTCTCTTTTGGTGTGTTGAATGAGCTCTAGAATAGTATGAATTAGAGAAGGATGATTTCGAAAAATGTTAAAAATAAACTCATTGTCCTAGTGTCTTTCTCAAGTGTAACATCCAAATAACTAGTTTTGTTGCAATGTATTGATTAAAAAAGGTGGTTATATTACTAAAAAATTCTAAAAAATAATCAATGTCAACTATCCATAAAATAAAAAGGAAAGTTTACTATAATTTGATTGAATAGCATTTGACTGAAATTAAATGTTTGAATGAATATGACTGAAGATTAATCGACTGAAAGCCCATTTAACAGAAAGCCCACTGGACTAAAACCCATTTGACTGAAAAGCAATTGACTGAAAACTTCTTTGACTGAAGCCCATTTCACTGAATCACAAATCACTTAAAACATTTAACATAAGAAAATACAACATAAAATAATGTTTTAGTTTGGGGGGGGGGGCAAGCCAGATGGGCTTTCAGTCAATTAGTCTTTCATCAGATGGGTTTTCAGTCAATTAGTCTTTAGTTACATTCTTTCAAAATTTTTATTTTCAGGCAAGTACTGTTCAATTAAATGATAGTAAACCAATAAACACATCATCCAAAAATCTATAGTAGCCATAGATGGAATTATAGTATTGAAAATTTAAAATGTCAGAATTCTCCCAATATACCATTTCAGTGTTAGCATAAATAAAGGCACATGCCACACCCATAGCAACCCCTTTAAGTTGCTTATTTACCCTCAAAATATAAAAAATAGTATACAATACTAATTTCATACATTGCTGTAAGCACCCTGGAGAATATTAGGGTTCTGCTTAACACTTTCATACTGGGTGACTTCAACTACCCCTCCATTAACTGGGAAAACTACTCATGTACCAATACACTTGCCCAACGTTTCCTGGAATTCATTAATTCCCCATGCCCTGGACCAGCTCATTCTTACCCCCACTAGAGGTAGCAATATCCTTGACCTGGTCATTACTAACATAGGCAACCATTGCTCTATACCAATAGTCAACTCCTCCCTGGTTAGATCCGACCACAAACTAATCACCTTGGAAATCCACATCCCTCCCACCCTCTCCTGCAAAGGTAACCACCATGAAAATCTTCTCCAAAGCTAACTTTGGGCTCCTAAAGACAGAGGTGGCTAACTTCACGGCACCCATGCAAATGGAGAATAGTTGCATGACCACCAAATCATACACCAATGCACTGTACGAACACGTACACAAATGCATGGATCTCGCCATACCCAATAGAACCAAGAAGCTCTCCTCCAAAAAAGGAAGCCAATCTGGTGGTCCCCTGCCATAAACAAACTCTGCAACAGAAGGAGGAAACTGATGTGGAATAAGGTGAAATCCCAAGACTGGAAAAACTTCCTTATCAGCCTCAACAAAAAGTTGAGATCCCTCATCAAATTCTCTAAAGCAGAATTGCAGCAGATAGTAAAGACAACCACAAAGCATTCTATAGTTATGTAAAGAATCTCCATGGGAATACCCAGATATGCTCTGAGCTATTGAACAATGATACCTCCCATACTGAGCCAACAGATATTGTCAGTATATTGGCCGACAGATTAAGTGCCAACTTTACCCCTCTCTCACTCCCCCAAAGGACCAATCACAATACCAGTAGATTGCCAGGCACCCAGTATTACTGCTGCACAGGTTAAAACAGCACTGTCCAAGGCCAAGAATACAGCTTCTATGGGACCTGACAGTATCCCTGGCTGTGTTCTACATGAACTACAGAGTAAACTGGCACCTCACCTGTGTGCCTTATTCAGTCACAGCCTCACCTCAGGCTTTGTCCCTACCGAATGGTGCACTGCTACAATCATCCATCTCCACAAAGGAGGAGTGACTACAGACCCTGGGAACTATTGCCCCATTAGCCTGATGAGTCTGATATGCAAAGCTATGGAATGCATCATCATGGACCTAATAAACAAGGATATAGCGAATTTCAAATCTCTGGATCCCACACAGTTTAGTTTTGTGAAGGGTAGATCATGCCTGCTCAACCTGGTTGACTTCTTTGAGTCAGTCACCAGAGTTGTGGATAAAGGCAAGGGGGTTCATACAGCCTACCTTGATCTGGCCAAGGCCTTTGATACCATTCCCTGCTCAAGAGTCACAGAAAAACTCACAAAGCTAGGCATCAACCCCATATCACTAGGTGGGTTACAAACTGGCTCACAGAGAGAACCCATAGTGTGAAAGTAGCTGACTCTAAGTCAGACTGCTGACCAGTCATGAATGGAGTCCCACGGGGTTCGATCCTGGGTCCTCTCCTGTCTAGTATCTACTTCTCTGAAGTCCAAGCTAACACAAAGGGACTCCGGCTGACAAAGTTCGCAGACGACAGCAAGTTGGGAGCTATTATTAACTCCTCAAGTGATGTTGACATCCTACAGAAAGGCCTCACTGAGACCAACGACTGGTGTCAGAACCATAGCCTTAAGCTCAATGCTAAAAAATGTGTCATCATCCCCTTTGGGAAAAACCTAGTTCCCATGAATTACCACATTGATGGTATTCCACTGAACACAGAAGGCGTTATAAGAGATCCGGGAACACAAGTTGACAGCAACCTCTCTTTTGACCACCACATTGCCACTGTGGTCAGAAAGTCCTTCTATGTGGCACATCTCATTACTAAGGGTTTTGCATCGAGGAAGAAAGAGGTCATTGCCTCCCACTAGTCTTCCCTCATTAGACCAATCATCAAGTTCAATGCCCCATTTGGCATGTACATCACTAGACACCTGCAACAACTGGAGAGGCCACAAGAGTACCTCACAAAGAGGATCCTAGGCCTTAAACACTTGTCCTATATGGACATACTCAAAAAACTCCAGCTATTCTCTGTCTCATATCACCTACTTAGAGGCGATCTCTGCTTGACTTACAAAGCCATGTCTGACCCAGCTCTGTTAGAAATGCTACATCTGAAGAAATCCCAATCCCTCCATACCACACACTCCAGAGACCTCAACCTTATTACCACAATCAACAGAAGATACTGGAGGGACAAGTTCATAACCCAGAGACTTCCAATGCTATGGAATAGACTCCCATACATGTCAAACAGAGCACCGCACTGGCCTACTTCAAGAGAAATCTTGATGTGTGGATGGGAAATAGAAAATTCACCCCAGGTATTACTCTAATGGCTCTACTTGACAGAGGCACTGGGAACTAATGTTGGATGGCACACTGCCAGGGTAATCCTATGGGCTAGGCTTGTAAAGGCTCCAGGGCCATTAGCCTAGTACACACCTATGAACCTATGAACCTATGATGCTTTCAGAATTAAAATGTAGTGTTCTCATTAATGAAGCTCAAAAATCTATTGAATCCAATGTTGTGTGGTAGAAAATAAATTTACCACGTCAATGGTAGCAATATTAACTGTTGATATAGTGTCATAATTTATATTTTGAAAAAAATGCCAAGAATCTCTCAAAATATAATTCATACCAGAAAAATATATATTTTTTAATTTTCCATCTATAAATTTGACTAATGGCTCAATTGTTGAACCTCCTCCCCTTGACAATATAATAGAGCACAAACTGTGGTTGGGAATATATTTGTGAAATTTTGGTTTCCCAAATATAGATGGTACCACATGCTTACCAACAGTTAAAAATCAAATAATTCTTTATTAGTTAGTCCATCAAATAATAAATCACATAAGCACTCACTTTTTGCATGTGCCAGTAATATTTCATTCTTGGATTCACATTCATAGTTGTCATTATTATATAGAATATTGTGCATTTTATTAACATAGTATGGTTCACTGATACTACCCCCACTTTTATCTGGTTTCATAACATGTAAAAATGTATTAGATATAAGTTCATTAATAATGTTTCTGTTATGCCAAGTTAAATTAGCTTTTGTGTACTTATTGGAATGAATAGTATTCCTAATCTCACCTTTCATACTTTCTATCAAGTACATTAATCACAGAATGTGTAGGAGGTTTAAAGATCATGAATAAAAACTCTTTTTCATAAAACAAACAAAATAACTTAAAGAAACAAACAGGCACAGGGCATTTACCAGACTAGAACTAATTCAATTTATTGTAAGTGCTTTTGAATGTAAAAATTCACAAACTTCCTCAGACAAACACAGTTGTTAACTGACTTAGTTTAAATAACTCTCCACATCAATGACATTGTATCCTGTAAAACATTTTAAAAGATATTGTCCATTAAATCACAATGTAATCACAAGAACATATTTAATTCTACATAAAGTTCATTTCACCTTTAACAAAACTTACATTAATTATATTAAAGCATATAACAATATTAAAACTAGTGCACAATTGGTCATTTAACGTCTGTTTAAGACCTTAAGCTTCAAAATATATTTAATGGAATTGTATTCATTTAAACCGGGATAGGTGTAAGCATTAGTTAATACTTGCCACCATAATTCTCTAAGTTCTAACTCCACAGATACTGGCCCACCTCTAATATTAGCGTGTATTTGTTCAGTAACAAGAAACAAAAATGAATGCTCAGGACATTCAATAATATGTTTGAACTTTATGTAGAATGAAATATGTTCTTGTGATTACATTGTGATTTAATTGAATTAGTTCTAGTCCAGTGAATGCCCTTTGCCTGTTTGTTTCTTTAAGTTTAAAGATCATCTTTCTTTTAAACCTTAGGTTCTCTATTTCTACTGTGTTGTCAAGTTCATTTCTTGGCTATAGTAAAGACAAATTCAGCCTATTATTATACACTGCTATCACTATCAATGTTTTAGCAATGACTTTTTAATATGGCACAAAGCTAACCATTTTTTAAATCATAGTGATGTTTAATTAAACTTCTTTGGCTGAAATTGTAAATCTTTACCTCCAATGGTAGAAACTCCAGTGTCTCCAGCCACTTTGGAAGTTAAATAATATGCTCATAAGATGCACCATTTATCTTTTCCTGCCTCTTCCCCAGCTATGACCTTAAATCCAAGATGACAGTGATTGGTTACTGCATTTGTGATTCATATTCTTAATTTTTTCAGTGATCCTTTGTGGCATTCATATTGGAATTTCTTCCAAAAAGTGGTGTGTCATCTCCATCTTGTACATGTTTCTGCTTCTCATTACCTATGGGGCCAGTCATTTTGGCAAAAGGGTTTTGCATTTAAACAGAAGTGGATAGGCACATTTAACTGCATAATCATCCTTGTCCTTTTGAAATTTCTCTTGCTTATGTTTACTTAAAGTGGAATGCAATTTTTCTATCTTAGTAAATGTATTATGTATTAGTAGTGTATTATAAGCCTCAAAGATATTCGAAGAGAAATACAGGCAAAGGCATCCAGATATGGAAAATTTCACAATAAAAAAATAATATCATAAAGATGGAACGCAGAAAAGAACATTAGTAAAGTAGAAGTTAAAAAAAATAGAAGTTGAAGTTATGGAGTGCCTGCGAAGTGAACGATTTGGTGTGGAAGGTCTAACACAGGTTACATCACAGCATGATGGAGTGAGTCCCCAAAGTAAGGCGAAGCAGGAAGATCAGGATACATGTAAAGAAGAAATATAGACATGGGAAATAAAAAGAGATCTAATATGGTATATTTATGCAAAGAAGAAAGCAAAACTAACTAATATAAAAAGAGCACCACCAAGGATATTTGAAGAGAAATACAGACAAAGGAATCCAGACATGGAAAACTTTACAATACAAAAAATAAGAAGACAAAGAGGAAAAATAGAAAAGGAGATTAGCAATGGAGAAGTTAAAGAAATAAAAATTGAGGTTATGGAGTACCTGCTAAGTGAAAGATTCAGTGTACAAAATCTAATTCAGAAAGCGCCACAACAGGATAGAGCAATGGATGTCCAAATCAAGGGGAAACCAATGGAACAGGAAACAACTGGTCAGGTGACATATGAAGATTATTTGGAGCCTTCCACAGGAAACCAGCATAAATGTTCACTTGAAGCTAGGCAGCAAGGGAGAGAACAGGAAACTGTGGAAACTATGATGCAGTCAACGTTGAGGAGTGATAGGCCAGTGAGTTCCCGGGTCTATATTAGATCAGCGAATGCTTAAAAAAGCGAATGCTGATTGATCGACCTTAGGTAAGCAAAAGCTTACAATCTCGAACTGTCAGATCAGCGATTTTTTTCCTAGGAAAAAAATCGCTGATCCAAAACACATACACACAACACAAGCACACCAAACAAACAGAAATCCACACACATACACCTAAAATCTGACACCTAACCCTACACTAAACTATGCACACACCACTAACTACCCACTTACCTTAACCCAAACCCTAACCCTAAGGTCCGTCACTATCACACACTCACCTCACCCGGTCCCTAACCCTAACTCACGTAAATCCGCCCTAACCCTCATGTTCACACAATCGCACACATACCTAACCCGAGCCCTAACCCTAACTCACCTAAGCCACCCTAACACTCACATCCACACAATCGCACACTTACCTAAATCCGACTCATAACTTTCCATCACAGCACTGAAAATACCGAAGCAACAGAAATGGACAACCAAATTCTTTCCCTAGGAAAAAATTAGAGTTTCTGTTGCTTCGATATTTTTAACTTTCGCTAAAATAAGGTCAATCAATCAGCGTTCGCTTGTTTAAGTGTTCACTGATTTAATATAGACCCTGAGTTCCCATATGATAGAGCAGCAGATGGCGCAGGATGAAATTGATGAGTAGGTGCCACAGGAAGATGCTATAGAACCTTCTATAGAATGCCCACAGAAATTGGAAAACAAGGGATGTGCCCTCAGTTTGGAAGAAAATGAACTAAGAGAAGAGGTGTTTGATTTAATAGACACAGACAGATATATCAAGATCAATGAAAGAAATAGACCGCAGAAGGTTAATAAAACTGAAAAAGTCATAAGTCTGATAAAACAAATGAACAAAGTAATTAGGACTGTTCATAAGATCCATGCAATATAACAGAAGTAAACAGGATATATTACTGTGTAGCTAAATTAATAACTGATAAAGTTCTACCACAAGAACACAGGGTTGTGAGGGAAAGGAAGGGAAGAAATCGAATACTATCATGGAAGTATCGAACAGAGAAAACTATAAAGCAATTAAGACAAGAAGTGTCACTGTTAGAAGACTATATAACAGGGAACAGATCAACAAAAATAATAAGAAAGAAAGATGTGATAAAAGCAATGCAGGATCTATCATGCACTATCGCAAATAACAAACTAAAAATTTCAGCACAGGTGGAAAATAAGCAATTTGGGAAACAAGGTAAAAGGAATCGAAAACCACAAAAAAAAGAAGAAATAGATACATTTTGGAGAAGTATCTATGAATATCCTGTGGAACACAACAAGGATACTAAATGGATAGAGGAAGATACAGAAAGAGTAAGAAGTTTAAAGGTACAGGATATGAAAGTGGATGAAGTAACAGCCAAAGAGATTGAAATAAAGTTAAGAAAAGCTTCTGATTGGAAAACCCCAAACCCAGATGCAGTACCTAACTTTTGGCTAAAAGTATTAACATTTTTGGATGAAGGTTTAGCCATGAGTAGAAAGTATTTATATGTGCACCCCAAGCAGACACCAGCCTGGCTAACAACAGGAAAAACAATGCTCCTACTTAAGAATGAACCTGCAAGCTACCCTAAAAATTATAGACCAATAACTTACCTTCCGATTATGCATAAACTATACACAGGAATTGATGCCAACAGAGTTTATAATCATTTAGAAGAAAACTCAATTATGGTAGTAGGAAAAAAAGGGCAATAAAGAAAAATTATATGCAACAAAGGATCATTTGTTGTTAAATAAAATCATAATGGAGAACTGTAAAAAAGGGAAGAATCTAAGTATGGCATGACCTGACTACAAAAAAGCATTTGATAGTATCCCACATTCATGGATAAAAGAGTGCTTAAAATGTAAAAAATGTAAAAGATACATCCTACACTGATTACATTATAGTGACCATAAAGCTGTGGCAGACCACTTGGCAATTAAGCCATGATAAATGACAGATTATGATCCCAGGGATAAAAATTCAAATGCGGATATTCCAGGGTGACCCTTTGTCACCATTGCTAATCTGCCTTGCCCTTAACCCATTAAGATGTTTACTTAACAGCTTAGGCCATGGCTAGAAAACAACAAAGTGTAAGGACTTCTCATCTTCTCTTTGTCGATGATTTAAAACTGTATACCTCATCAGACGAGGAACTGAAAGCACAACTGCAAGTTGTCAAAACTTTTTCAGATGATATTGGTCTTGATAAATGTGCAAAATCAACCTTTAAAGCAGGAAAACTGCAACACCAGGAGAACATCAGTTTGGGACAAGAATGTGATATAAAAGAACTTGAGAAGGAGTGTATAAATATTTGGGAATTGATGAAAGAGCAATGATAAAACACAAACAAATGCGAATAAATCTTAGTAAGGAATATTTCAGAAGACTTAAATTAATCCTGAAAACATCATTGACATCTAGGAACAAAATCCAAGCTATAAACCAATTTGCTCTTCCTGTCCTAACTTACAGTTTTGGAGTGATTGACTGGCCACAAAATGTGTTGGGTAGATTAGATAGGAAAAAGAAGGATGGTTCATGCTCACCAAATGATTTATAAAAATTACTGTGTACCAAGATTATATATTCCCTGCTCTGAAGGAGAGATGGGCCTCCTTGAAAGTGATTACATGTATAGATTTGCAATTGTGGGGCTCCACACGTATCTGCTGACCTCACAAGACCCAAACATAGTGAAAGTTTTGAAAAATGAGGAGAATAAATCTAAGATGACTTCTCTGCTTAATCTAGCAGAAGTAAATTGGTGTCAAGCAGGAATGGAAATTAAACCAGAACTAGATAAAACTCAGACAGCAACTGAATGTGCCAAAAAAACAAAAGAAATAATATAAGGTGAAGGACCAGATGAGAAGACAAGAAATGTGGAAAATGCATAAATATAGTTGTAAGTATAGAAAACCTCTGAAAGAACCTCATGTTGATCAGGAACGAGTGCAGGAATGGTTAAGGAGAGGTGAATTCAAACCATGAAATGAAAGGTTAATATTGGTGACACAAGATTGCTGGCTACGTACACGTTGGTTTACAAAGTCCATTGAATATGTAGGAGAAACAGACAAACGTAGGTTTTGCAAAGCAGAATTGGAAACAGTTGCACACCTCGTTGCTGGTTGCTACATACTAATGGCAGTAGGACTGTACACTGAAAGGCATAATAATGTGGTGAGGTTGTTGCACTGGGGATTGTGTAAGCATTATGGTACTAAAGTGGTTGAAAAACAATGGAGATGAGCCACAAAGCATCATAGAAAATGATGACGTCTACATCACATGAAATTGCCCATCACCTACAGTTCAAAAGATAGACGCTAGAAAACCTGATATAGTCATCCAAGAAAAGAAGACAAAAGTAGCATTGATCATTGAAATCTCCACACCCAGTGACTACAGTGTCCTGCATACAGAGAGACGCAAAGTTATAAAATATCAGGATTTGCAAGCAGAAATGAGAGCAATGTTGAAGAAAGATATCCAGATAGTTCCAGTAGTAGTAGGAGCAGCAGGACTTATAAAAAAGAGTCTAAAATCATATTTAGATATGCTACCAATACATGTAACTCCATACGAATTGCAGAAGGAGTCATTACTGGGCACATTGCAGGTGCTGCGAAGAGCACTTTTGACTGACATCAAAGAATTAAACAACACTAATTTCATGAACTTTAATTGTACTTTGAGTTAGGAATGGAGTCCATTCCCATCATGGTATTAGAAACCCAAAATAAATAGAGATCTTAAAAAGCCTTTCAGAATCAAAGCAGACTTACATTGAGAGCAACTCTTTTGAAATCTGGCCCAGTGTATAACAAGGATGAAGTTGAAAGGGGAAGGTAGAAAGTAAAAAAATTCAAATAGAGCAAAATGTAAATTAGAAGAAAACGTGCTGAAATAATCAGAAGAAGTTATAAAAAGGGAAGGAGGTCAAGCGACAGGTTTAGATGAGTTAAGCTAATGATAAAATAAGGGGATGCATGTATGGAAAAAGCAAGTATTTAACAAAATAGTGAAGCAATGCTCAGAGGAAGGAATATAAGATAAAAGGTTATGTGCTGTGGTGATTACATTTATATGGAAGAAATGTGATAAGAATATATTAACAATTCTAGGCCATAAACACTAGAAAATACTGGGCGGAGTTGAGTAAAGCCTACATGTTTTTTTTTTTTCATATACGCATCATAGAGTGACTCTTACACAAGCGCGAACATTTTTAGATTCAGTAAGCGTCACTTAGTGGCATGCAAGCACTTGCAAACAGTGAAACTTCAGTGCAATGCAAATTTCTGCTTAAGAAGGTGAATCTTATGCAAATGAGGCAGGTGGAGTAATCCAACAAGGTGAAAGGCATCCATGTAGACTCCGTGTCCATGTTCATAGTGTACGCAGACATTTTCTGCATACTGGAGTCTACATGGACAGAAGGGGATGTAAAAGTCCACAAATATGGACATACCTCCCCTGAAAATAGTAGATCACATACATACATGTGCAAAACATACATTGTAGATGTTTGTAAAAGGAAGGTAATATGTGAAATTAATAATCATTTTTTTAAGAATTTTTGCATGTTTGCACTATGTGCCGCATTATGCAAACATGCTTAACAGAAAAAAAAAATAAAATAACATCTATAATGTAGTTTTCACAAATGTACTGTAGGACCCTCCATCTGGTCTGTGCAATGGTGCATTCATGCTATTACCCAGCTTACATGGCTAAGAACCACATAGTTTCCAGGCTATCAGCATGAAGATGTATGCAAATAAGGTCCCTTTATTGAATTGCTGAAGAGAGCAGCCATGTCCGCATATCCCATTCATATAGGATCCTACATGGTTTTGATATTCCCACTGTGTTACTTTTAGTATTTTTTTAGTACTCAGTGGCTGTGTTTGTGTGGTGCAACACATAGCTTATTGTGTTCGTGCAAGCAAACTACCCACATAACAGTGATGACGTAAGCATCTGTCAAGGAAAACCTGATGTATTCAATTAATAATATGTACTTTTGTATAAGCTATGCTGCCCAACGTGGTGCATAGTTCCACTTTGTGCAATAAAGTAGGGCCTTTAAATCATGTCAATTACATCGTAAGCAGGTAAACTGCATTATAATTAGCCAATCCCACATGGTGGACCTACAGCAGAACTGTATAAAGTATGCATACACTCTATATTCTGATTTTCCCTCAATACTCAGAACCATTGGAGTAGAGACATGGAAAGTTTAACCGAGATAATGCTAGGGGCTAGCTATTCTACATCTGTATTTGCTAGATGCTGAGGTCAGTGCTGCTGCTGGTGCTGCTGACAATAGGCCTAGACAGAGAAGGAGAAGAGTGTTCAGGCCCAGGGTAACCTGCCAGGAGCTACATGAGCTGAAGATTGTAGAGCACTACAGGGTGGACAGGGACATAATACAAGAACTCACTGAGCTCTGCTGCCCTCAACTCAGAGCCAGCGCTAATAGAAGGAACCCCATCCCAGTGGAAACTAAGGTATATGTACCTCTTAGGATACTAGTTACAGGGACCTTTCAAAGACTAAATGGCTATGTCACAGGCATCTGCATCTAGGATACTCCACCAATTTCTGGATGCTATGCTCCCACATGCCAGTGAACGCATATCTTTTCTCCTTGATCCTGAGTTGAGGGCCAGCAATATGCAATACTTATACCATGTAGAACACTACCCTGAAGTACTGGGTGCCATAGACTGCACTCATGTACACATCATGGCACCACCTGCTGGACAGGTAGAATCTACGTTAATCACAAGGGATACCATTCCCCTCAACTGTCAAGTCATGTGCAATGCCCAGGGGATTATCAGGAATGTGTATGCTGGCAACCCTGGCAGTTGTCATGACTCCCATATTGGACACACATCACAGCTGTACCAGATGTTTGCTATGGGGGGACATCCCACAGGGCCATTTACTGGGGGATGCTGGCTATGGCTGGAACCATGGATGATGACACCAATCAGAAATGCAGAGACACCCATGGATGCTGGCTATGCCCTGGAACCATGGATGATGACACCAATCAGAAATGCACAGCCACCCACAGAAGAATGCTATAATGAGGCACATGCACAAGCTTGGAACATCACAGAACATGTGTTTGGGCTTCTGAAGTCACTGTTCTGGTGCGTCAGTATATCTGATGGAACCCTGCAGTACTCTTCAGCCACATGTGCCCAGATGTTCACAGTATGTGCCATGCTACACAATCTAATCTTGTGGAAACAGCTGCAGCAGGATCAGCAAAATGAAGGGATACACAGCCACCCACCAGTGCCTAGGTCACCACAGACACAGTCACAGGAGGACTTGAAGGAGGAAACCCCTGATGATGTCCCTGTAGGCAGATGTAGACATGCTCAGTATGCACTGGCTTTGGCTAAGAGACAATGCATAGCACATTCACTGACAACCTAGGGACTAACACCTTACTCCTACTCACATACAGATATTAAAATTGATGTCAGCCAAATCACACATCCTGTACTTATCCATGTATTGGCTATGTACTGCTCACATCAGACAGAGTCAACTCTGAAATACAGTTGTGTCAACTGCTGCACTTGCAAGATAAGGCCATACCTACACAGTAGTGTAGGGATTGTTATGTTATGTTATTGTAGCTATGGACTGGGTACATTATGCTGTCAACAATACTGGGCTATTTGGACAGAAATTACATCCACATTGGACTACAGACTCCCATTCCACTAACATGTTACCATTTGTATTCATTAAGCCTCATGCATGGAATATTCATGCAGTTCTACTGCAACAGATTACTGGTACTTCATTCAAAGGGCATGTTAGACAGCATTGTGA
Organism: Protopterus annectens; assembly: GCF_019279795.1. Taxonomy (NCBI): domain Eukaryota; kingdom Metazoa; phylum Chordata; order Ceratodontiformes; family Protopteridae; genus Protopterus; species Protopterus annectens. The sequence continues at coordinate 1,319,924,695 of NC_056747.1, read as the reverse complement.
AATGATAGACTAGTGTGTGTGCTAGCAGAACATGGACTTTTGTTCCACCACCCATTACAACAATAAATCATCTATGCTTCACACAGTTGGTATGCCACACAGCATCAGGACAGTAATGTACAATTTGAACTTACATATTAAATGTTAGTTAACTGAGGATAGCAAAGTACATATTTACACAGGTGATGGTTTGATGAATAATCCAGCCCTGTCACACAGCCTCTGTGGCTCAAAGCACTAAGGCAAGTAGCTTGTGTAATTGTGTTCAAGGTTCTAATCCTGAGGTCTCCACATATTTGGCATGTTAAGGAGGAATAAGCATTATTTTACAGACTGTGGCTCTGACTATGTGCATGCTATGCTAGTATTAATCTATTTCACATATCAATTACACATTTGCATCTGTGCAACATATCCAAGACCTATTTAAAAAGTCTTAGGTAAAATTGGATTAGTCAGAATCAGAATTGTAAAGTTTGGGACTTGAAACCATATATCAGCATGCATATGTTGAAAATAGATCTAAGTACCACCTGCAACATGATGTACTATAACAATATGATAACAGCTATGAATAAAAATTTGTGCTGTGATGTAATTTATAGAGATTTGACACAAAACAGTGATCAATAAATTATAACAACTAGGTACTGATGCACTCTTGATAAGATGGATAGCTGCATGGCTTACATATAGGACATGGCAAATATACAGGAAATGGACAAATTAAATAACTGGTTACAGTCAGGGTGTTACACAGGGCTCTGTCCTAGGCCCAAACGTGTTCAGATTTCTCTGTAGACAAATCCATTTCATTTGAGTTGTTCTACAGTCTGCATGCAGATGACTTGAAATTAGGTATACTGATCACATGTGTTATAGATGGGGCATGTCTGCTAAATGACTTGACTAAATTGATCATTTGATCACAGGTGTATCATATCATATCATACAGTACACAGTGATTGAAACTGTAGATTCATTTATAGACCTATAGGTAGATCCAGCTTTGAGTTTTTCTAGTCATATCATAATCCCAGCCTGTGGTACACCTAGGTGTGGACTGAAGTCAGTTTATGGACCATTAAGTGTCTGATGTAAGCAATGCACTGCCCATTTTTGTGTTCTTTAGCAACACGCAAACAAGCCAAAAATGTGACTGTGTATGCTCATACACTTAGTTAAGCAGACCACAAATCTGTTGCTCCTCATGCAAATTTGCTTACAAATGTACATATATATCTATATATATCTATTTTTATCTCTCTCTTTCTCTCTCACTATATATATATATATATATATATATATATATATATATATATATATATATATATATATATATTTATAGATGGTTTCTCATAACATCGAAACTCAAAACACTGAGACCATAACATCGAAAACCCAAAACACTGAAAACTCATAACATCAAATTTCATAACACTGAAAATACATAACATTGAGTAGTGTATCATCAAACATGTAAATGTTATAGTTTAATCTGTTAATCTTGTGGTATCACTATAAGCTGTTGTAGTTTTTATATATATAGTTATTATTTATATAGTGTAGGAATTTATACTATTTATATAGTGTTTATTTTGCCAATCTGTACGTTTTAGGCCATAAAGGTAAGCGATTTAGACATTATGTGTACATTCTGTATTGTGATCGCGACACAGTAGGGTTAGGAAATCAACTTTTTTCCACTGTAGTGTGATCTCGGAGTTGGTATATTTAATTTAAGGGGGGTTGCGGGAACATAGTAAAAAGTGTGGTTGTTAGTTTGGTGTTGTTATAGGTAGAGGGGATGTTATTTATAAGTGTTTTGCAGTATTCAATGTTGTGATGCAAAGTTTCAGTGTTCTGAGTTTTCAGTGTGTTTGCAGTGTTTTGGGTTTTCGATGTTAATGTCTCAGTGTTTTGAGATTCGATGTTATGGGAATTATATGTTTTGAAGTAGAACCATATAGATATATAGATATATATGCTATTATATTTATGTACATATATGTGTGTGTGTGTGTGTGTGTGTGTGTGTGTGTGTGTGTGTGTGTGTGTGTGTGTGTGTGTGTGTGTATATGTCTGTATTGCCCTACATACCCAGTTCATTGAGAGTAAAGCTGACTGCGACACTTATAATGCTGGATGAAGGACCAAAAGTAAGGGCTCAACATTAGCTAATGTACTTAAAAAATGTGAAAGTGCGTATAATAACATGTGTTGCATTTGGAGGACTATTGGGACATTTGAAGTTCAGATTTCTGGCAGTCTTCTCTCATGTCATGTGTAAATGATGCCACATTTGACAGCAAACCACAATTTTGTGTGAAACGCACATAAGTATGAGTCAAACCTGTGCACTTGCTGCAGACATCTGGACAGTGGTGAGTTATACCATGTCTCACTATTTTACTGTATGTGGAAACCTTGAAAATGCATGGCGTAATATACAAATACGTACATATATTGTCAAGACATATGTTTGTATCTATGGCAGCAACAATACCCACATTCACTACAGCCCCCTGTGTCTGCTAGATTTCACCACACATGCATAGCCGGATTTAGGCGCCAGCGAACCCTGCAGTCGCTGGGAGCCCCCTGTTCTTAGGGGCCCCCCAACCACAGCAAAATATCTTATCTTGATATTTTGTAACATGTTTGTCAAACTAACAAAAACTAGTACAGCAATGTTGTATACTTAATAAATCAGGTTATTAATAACTCATTTTTATCTCCTTTCAAATTCAAATATATCTCTGGTTATAGTAACAATGTTTAATCAATTAACAGGTTTCACAATCCCATTAAATATTAGACCACTGACACAGTGGTTCTGGCTTAGTTAAACCCTGCTTGGTGGACATTCTCTCCACTAAAACCAACAATACAGCCAACTTTAGATACCTACAATACCTGTGACTACAAAGGGGCATCTTAATCATCCTTGACTGTGTGGGGCCCCACAAAAGCAGCTGATGGATAGGAAAAATGAGGAAAAATATATCGATTTCCTGATTAAACTCGTTAACCTGAACAGGGCTGTGTTATGACCATGTTAGGATAAAGCTGATAATGAACATAAGCAGGGTAAGCAGTAGAGAGATCAGCAGGGTGGAGCGACTGATTTGAGTGCAAACCTTGTATTTTAAGAAGAGCTGATGCTTCTGATCTTCAGGGATGTTTTTTTTTCTTTCAGGGAGTTTTATAAACACTGGTAGAACACCAGATAATGCAACTCTCAACTTCTTTGCAGAAGAATTCAGCACAATTCCAAAAATAATAGCAGAATAAAGGCTCTAAATTAGGAACATGTTTTAAATATTACTCTAATTTACTTAAAAAAGTTAGTAGAATAACACCTTTTGCATCAACATGCATTTTTTTGGACAATAAGAGGTATAAACCTCTGATGCCTGGAATTACTGACTGTCTGTATTCCTGAATGATTCATTAGCAAATCAAAATTTTTATGAAGGGCAGAGCAAAATTATGAGCAAAGTCAGGGAAGGTCTGTGAAATCAGAGACAGTGACAGGTATGCATTACTCTTCACTGAGATAAATAAAAGTGACTTACACCTGCTGCTGTTTGACGACCGCTAAACAGCAGTCACTGATCTGGTGTGGCAGTGCCAGTGTGGTGTACAACGTACTGCTGTTTACTGAAATAAATACAAAACTAGTATCGCTATGGTGTGTGTGTATTTCTAAAAAATATCACTGATTTTTATCTGTGCATACACCTAGGTAATGCCAGGACACATACATTATTCTTCTGGGTATCAGTGAAAACTGTAGCTAACAAGTAATTATATTTCAAAAGTAATGCATAAAATATATCACAGAACATTCAGACACTTCCATCTTCGAAGAGTCTGGTGGCCCTCACTTCCCAGACTGTATACATTGATACAGGGGGCTCCCTTAATCATCCTTGACTGTGTGAGGGCCCCACAAAAGCTGTTGCTGGTTGAGGAAAAACTGAGAAAAATTAATAATTTTCTGATTAGTCTTTAATCTGAACAGGGCTGACTCTGTTAGGATAAAGCTGATAATTGCCTCTGCTATCAGCTGTACCCATTCCAAAACCAGCCCTGCTCAGATGTGTGTGTACAGAAAGCTGCAGTAGGTTATGGGGGAGGTTACTTCTTTAATTTTCATTACAGTCTAACCATAGAGGTGTGCCCATGATGTCATTACAGGTTTTTGTTTGGGCTGGGGACAGTGTGGTCATTGTTTCTTTTACTTTTCTCACAGACCTCAGAGGTGTACAAAGAAGGTTACTATATCTTGTGTAGGGGCAGTGTGTACTGTCTGGGAGCAACAAAGCTGAATACATTACTGTGATCATTATTCTTTTCACTTTCCTCACAATCACACTTCAGGCATGTATATAGGTAGCTGCCTTTGACAGTTTGGGTTGAGGACTGAGGAGTCATGCTATGTATATGTATGTCAGCACTCACTTGAAACACATGACTGAGGCAATTTGAACCTCTGCTTTTATCCCAGTCTAACACCAGAGGGATGCACAGGCAGTGACTATCTTTTTTTGGTGTGTGTGGGGGGAGGTAGGGAGGCAGGCCGTTTTCCCAGATTGGACCTATTTATCCAGACAACAAATGGCTTGTTAGTTTGTTGTGAGCTACTATTTTGTCATCTTTGAATATTAAGTCTTGGCCACTGTGATGCCCATGTACTGGCCCAGTAATCAAGGAGTCTCAGTCCTCACCACTAACACCAGTGAGTGGTGTCCACATTGAGAACAATATCAAATACACACACAGTAAAGTACAATTTCACTTAAGAGCACACAGAGATCACAGTGAGTCTTGGGCTGGTTTCTCCTTTTCTCTCCAGATCTCCAATAAGACTCCCCACTGGCACAGCTATAGAGTGGGGTCCATATCCAGGGTCCCAAGCCAAGTCCTTCTAGCACTCTCAATGTCCAACCAGTGTTCTGTGTCCTTGCCCAAGTATCTGACACGCGCACGCACACACACACACACACACACACACACACACACACACACACACACACACACACACACACACACACACACTTTGAGATATGATTTATATACAACCACATAGACACTCCTGGGGAAGACTGGCACAGGTTCACTAGCTGTGTCCCTTCTGTCCGGCTATAAGGTAGTAATGACTGCCACCAGGACCCTTACTTATCAGCTACTAAAAAGGCCCTTATCAAAGGGTGTCCAGTTATTATTGTGCAATATTATTATCCAATTAGTAAGTATGACCAGAACTTTTTAAGGCTTACTGGAGTGGCTTGACCAGTATCACTATATACATGCAATGTACTTCAGAGCTTAAATTATCCTACACAAAGCAGTCACAGTTGAAAGTTTAAAAAATATTTAATAAACAATAAAGAACACAATACTTCTTACTACACAGTGCTAGTCAAGAGTTCAGAGATCACAGGAAAATGCTTAAAATAATACAGTAGAATAGTTCTGACATCAATATCAAAAACAGCTAGAGTAACCTTCCTATTTCCTAGCTATTTCTAAGAGAGACACTAAAGTCTAAGATCCTACTTATACACAGAGCACAGGCAGAGTGCTGGTGAGTTGGATGTTCTCAAGACAAATGCAAAATGCTCTCTCTCTGTCTCTGAGAAAGTCCTTTAAATTGATAATATATTCTGCTGACTCATTTTAGATTGCATCATTCTTAACAATTCTCTGGTTTCCCAGGTTTACAGAAACTCTACATTTACATTTCTTAGTAAGCTTGCACCTGTTCAGGAAAAACAGCAATAATTGACATTATACATGTAAATTCTAACAATTAACTCTGGTCTCAAAACAATAGGAATAATTCCTTCATCCAGGCATCTTAGCTCCGAGTTTTGAGATCAAACAATTATACAATGCTTGACTTATCAGCTTTCTTCCAGCAGAGTGCAATGTGGTTACATTTTTGAAGTTCAACATCCAATACAATTTTGTTATTTAACAGAACAAGCATGTGACTTATATTAATATTTACAAATGACAGCATTATCTACAAAATTCTATCTGGCTAGGCTGGCAGCCTTAACATATCTTCACAGGCACAGCTTATGTCTTCCTTGAAAGAAAAAGAAAATGCTGACATTTTTCTTACTCATGTTTTTGTTTAGGACACCACTGGATTAAAAGGTTGGGAGAATGCTTTAAAATGCATCCCAGAACACCTATAACTCTATGACTTCTTTGGATCTGGTTTATCTGTGCTGTTTCCTAAATGGCTATTACTATGTTGTTTTGGTTAGGAAAGGTGTGCTGAAAGGATGCAAAGAAAACTTAAGCTGAACAGCAATACTGAATTTCTTTCCTTAATCATAACTTTTGTTCAACCCATCATTGGATGAAAAGATTATGTAAAAAAGAAAAAAGAAAATAAAATGCACTTCAGAGCATATAGACAGCATTTCACCCAAGTCCAGACCTGTACATAGAATTGATTTTATGTATCATTGTTGTAACTAAAATGCTAGTAACTGTGACTGTCCCTCTGTGAGATGGGCGAACACAATGTGGCACATATGCCTGTTGTACTGTAAGAGCATTGTAGCTACAGGTCAGTCTGTACATACTACTCCTAAACATTTGCAACATGAACAAAAAGGCTGCTTTTGGGGGCAATGACAGGGTGATACTTTGATGGAAGTGACTATGGGGGGCCCCAAACTTGACATTTGTTGGGAGCCCCCAAAATGCTAATACCAGCCCTGCACACATGCACCAACAACTGAACAAGCTGTGCAATATATTATGTCATGTGCACAGTCATTGACAGGGCTAATTTAGCTTTGCCACAGATTTGTCTATCAAAATGCAAACAGGCACTTATGCCAAATATTGGTGCTGTTGTCATGTAGCTAGGCTACAAAACAATTTTCTGAGTGTTAGGCTACTAGCTGCAGATGACAATAGGAAGCAATGTGACTCTGCAGGCCTCCCAAGCTGTTCAACACAGGGCTTGTTTATGTTCTCTAGGATTACTTCACCTGCTTTCATTTACAAAGTAGACTTGAGTCATGACATGTGTTTTAAGTGCTGTGATATGTAATGTGCAACAGTAGATAGGTAGGGGTTCTAATCTCACTCCAGCCCACTGTATGTGTGTGAACAGTGTTCTGTAGATGTATCTAGGTTGTGGTATTATTCTCACTGCAGCCAAGTTTGTATGTGTGGATGTTAGAGCATTTTATATCAGCCTATGGGATCATAAGCTAATGAACTAGTGCCCTTAAAATCTTAGTCAAGTTGTTACCCTTATGTACACAATCAGCACCTATTGCCCCATTCCAAGAGGGACACAGGTAGAACTGCCATGGTGAAATTACAGTTGCCTATCCAATTGTACAGATTGCATCTAAAGAGGGCCAAGGAGGTGCTCTGTTTGACATGACATGGAAGTCCTTTCCAAAGATGTGTTAAACTCTGGCAGATAATTCTCTCTCTCCAGCAGATTGCATTAGTGTCATATACCAGGTTAAGGTCTATACAGCAAGTAACCAGTGTACCATTTCACTTATGGATATGCAGCATTTCCAAAACAGCAGGGTCAGAGATTGCTTCATATGCAAGACAGAAATCACCTCTGAGTAGTCAATATGACACACACTAAAGTGTCAGTGATATCAGAAGATCCCCATGGACAAATGCTGAAGACCTGAATTCCCCTTGTGAGGAACCTATGTGGTCTCTCCAATTGCCACATGTGCTTGGAAAGGTACATACCAAAGGGATATTGCACTGAAGTATTGGTTTGCTGAGGGAAGAGGACATAGAGATTATAACATCTGCTTTTTCTGGAGACAATGCCCTCACTTATTAAATAAGCATGATAGAATGCCCTTCTTACCACTGCAGAGACATAGTAATCAAAGGTAAATTAGCTGTCAACCTGTGTGCCCAGGTCTCCCACCCCTGAGTATGTATGTCAGGTGTTGCTATTGATGTGGTATCTGGCAGGAACATCACTGTTACTGAAAGCTATGATAAGTTCCAAGTTGGACTTTCCCAGTAAACAAATCTTAAATAAATAAATAAATAAATAAAATAATCAGCCAATCCCATGCAACTACTCAACAATATATAAGGCCTCACATTTTAGGGTGGAAATTACCAGGTTAGAGATTATGTCAGCACATTGAGAGAATGTTTGTAGCAGCTACTTGTTACATACAGATGTGAGTACTAAAGGCTGAAACTGATGCTGCTACTGCAGATAACAGACATAAGTTAGAGAGTCTGCAGAATATTCAGGACAACAACACTTAAGAGTGAGTGTGTGACCTGTGGCAGCCTTGGTGTACAGCCAGACTAGATTGAGAGAACTCATCCCACTGGAAAGTAAGGTATGTGCTTAAGGTAAGTATGTTAGCCAAAGGTATTATTAACAGAGTAAAGGGAAACATGCTTGGTGTATCCTACAACAAGGTAGGGGCTACAGTAATCATTATGTCAACTAGTTGGATAGCTACCAAGTTGTGTGTTATGTCATGGTAGTCATCTGGAACATGTGCTGGCAACCCTTGTTTCTGGCGCTGCCTCCATATATGTACAATATGTTACTTTTGCAGCTGTGGTTGCCTGTACTATCACTAGCAAACCATTGTGAGCTGCAATCTGATATGACTGAGCCTCATTTGAATTACATACTTCAAAATCCTCTGGGAATTAATACTAATGCACAACCTGACATTCTATGCACTTTCTAGTGTTACGAAAAATAAAGTACAGGTCACCGCTGAATTATTCTTTGTGGAATCTCCTTTATTAAAAGTAAGCGCTTTCGGAATAATCCTTCATCAGACATAATACAAAGTAACAAAAGCAACCATATTTAAAACACAGATCATCCAATCACTTACTCCTAAAAGCCCGCCTTTTTTGTAAAGCAGGTTTAATTGGTAAAACATCGTTAAGACCAGGTGGTCTATGTGCTCTTAAATCTACTATCCACTTGGATTCAGCTAATGCTGTTCTGTGCTGAATGTCCCCCCCCTCTCATTAGTGGCAATATTTACAATGCATCTGAACTTAAAAGTGTGTGTGGGATTAATCTCTATATGTCTGAATAAAGCATTGCTGTTGCATGTTCTAATATTACTAATATGCTGTAAAATCCGAACCTTCAGCATGTTATTTGTCATACCTACATAAAAACTTTCACATTGTTCACAATTGGCCATATATACTTAGTGTTTTGTCCTGCAAGTAGCCCTCCCTTTAAATATAAAAGTTTGTGTCTTATCAGGATGTTTATATTCAGTGTCGCTATTAATATATTGACAAGCCTTGCAGTTACCACAGGGATATGTGCCTGCTCTAATATCTATTGTAGGTCTCTTATTCAAATATGTCTCCTTACATAACAGGTCCTTGAGATTGTTGTTTCTCCTATAATTAAACATGGGACGTTATGCCACTACGTCCTTAAGACTAATATCACTTCTTAGGATATTCCAATTGTTCTGAACTATATTACATATGTCTTTAATATTACTACCATACGTTAAAAGTATTTTAGGTTGTTCCTTCCTGCTACTACATAATCCTGTATCTATTTGTCTGCCAATAACAGGACCTTGCATCCATGGCCTATTCTTTGTCTTCCTATGTAATACATTGTTACTAACCACCTTACTAACCATGTTCCTCTCATAGCCCCTGTCCAAAAAATGTCCACTCAGCCTTGAAAGTTCCTCATCACAATAAGTATCTTCAGAACATACCCTAGATATCCTACCCACTTGGCTCTTGACAATATTGAGAAAGATATGCCTCGGGTGCATGCTGTCATAGGATAACAATGCATTTTGCCAACATTGTTTCCTGTACAATTTCGAGGTGAAGCCAAGGTTACTCTGTTCCACACAAACATCCAGGAACTCTATCTGAGTAAAAGAAGTTTTGGCACTAAAGGTCAAAAAAGTGGTGGTGGTGTGGAGAAAGGCTAAAAAGCTCTCAAAGGTAGAAGTGTCCCCATCCCACAAAATAAAAATGTCATCCACAAATCTGACATACAAAACTATGTACTTATTCCATTCCTGATTATTAAGAATTTCCTTGGTTTCCCATTTGGACATAACCAAATTTGCATATGTATTAGCACAGGGGTGCCCATAGCTACCTGTGCTTGTCTATATGGACCCTGGTCCTATAAAGACATTGTTGTTCAATACCAAAGCTGGTAAATTCTCCACAACCAGTAAACATGCTCAGTTGCTCCCAATCTACTTATTACTTCACCCACTGCTGTTATCCCATATTGTTGTTCAATAACGGTAAACAAACTGTTGACATCTAAATTTGGTGTAGCCAATGTGTCAATAATCCACCATGTTTGAGCTTGGTGGCCACAGCTAATAGCCCCAAGAAATGCCCTGTATCTCTTAGAATGTTATCTATCTGTTCTAAATATGGTTTAAGTATAAACACCAACCATATAGAAATATTCTCAGTGACCCACCCTCTCCCCAAAACAATGGGTCTGAGTGGTGGGTCTATCAATGATTTATGTATTTTGGGCATGGCCTTGAATACAGGCGTAACTGGTTTATCTACCTTGAGGAACTCATAGACTTCATGTTCTAACAACCCCCTCTCTAATAAATTGTTTAACTGACTGTGTACATTATCTATAATCATTCTAACTTGTAAAGGGTTGATGGGTACATATGCTCCATCTAAAGTCAGTGTGTCTAACAATTTCCTTTCATACCAACATGTATCTAATACAACGATGGCTCCCCCCTTATCTGCCATCTTAATGGTGATTTCTTTCTTGTCCATAAGGCCATGTAAAGCAGTCCTTTGTGTCGGTGTAAGATTATAATATCTATTAGCACTTCTCTCCTCGAAATATTTAAAAAGGTCATTCTCACAAGCGTTCATGAACAAGTTAAGTGTTGGTGTAAAATTGGGAGCAAATGTGCTAGGGGTCCTAGGACCTATGGCTCCATGAGTTTGGTTATTAAAAATCAATTTTAACATCACTCTCCTACAGAACAACATCAAGTCAAATACAATATCGCTATATACACACTTATTGCTAGGAACAAAGGTCAAGCCCTTGTTTAAAATCTCTAGCTCATCGGTTTTTAGCTGTCAACAACTTAGTCAATGTGCCCTTGGGGCTAGGGACCTCTTGAATAAGTTCTCTCCAGCAGATTGCATTAAGTGTCACTATAGATTAAAGGTCTATACAGCCAAGTAATGATGCTTACCATTTCATATGGATTATGCAGCATTTCCAAAGACAGCAAGTCCAGAGATTGCTTCGCCCTTGCAAGACAGAATCACCCCTCCTGGAGGTAGTCAATGCAAGCGCACACTAAAAGTGTCAGTATTATCAGAAGATCCCATGAACCGAATGCACAGAGACCTGAATTCCCTTGCTTGAGGAACCTATACTTAGTCTCTCAATTTACCCACATGTGCTTGGGAGTACATACACCAAGGATGTGCACTAGAGTATTGGTTTGCTACAGAGGGAAGAGGACACTTAGAGATTATAACATCTACTTTTTCTGGAGACAATGCCACTCACTTATTACATAAGCATGATAGAATGCCCTTCACTTTACCACTCTGAGGACATAAGTAATCAAAGGAAGGTAAATTGGCTGCTCAGCCTGTGTACCCCAGGTCTCACCCTGAGTATGTATGTCAGGTATTTTACTGTGATGTAGTATCTGGCAGGAACATCACTTTATTACTGAAACAGAAATGATAATATATATATATATATATATATATATATATATATATATATATATATATATATACATATATATATATATATTTACATTACTTTAAAGTATAACACAGCAACAATCATTTATTCAAGTAAAAGAGGCCTAAGTATGAGATATTAATATACTTTAGGAGATTCTGCAGCCACTCCCAGTTTGCAGGCATCAAGCAGGCCTTATCGAAGCCACCAGACCTTATACTTTGTGCTTACATACTTTTTGGAGAATGGATTCCAGAGCAGAAAGTAGAGGACCCATGGCTAAATCCTGTGAGAACACACTGGAATTTACATCCTCTATATTGGAGGTGGATTACCTTATTTTGGCTAACTATCCTTCTATCACTGGGGTGATGGTGGCCAGTAATGATATAAGAGGTCAATGCCTTGTTAGGTGCATTAGTAATGAAGAAGGGGCTAGAGTGGGGATAGCGTCAAATGCTTTGGCTAGAATCAAGGTAGGCTGCTATGCATAGATTTCTCCCTCATCCTAGGTCCTTGGTAGCTCTCTCAGAGTTTATTGAGACGCGGATTTCCCCTTTACAGCAAATCAGAGCTGTATGGAGTCAGCACAGCAGGATTACCTATATATTTTATGATAAGGTCCATGATGGTTTGCCCCCATAGCCCACAGATACAAAGGCACAAAACCGGAATGACGAAGAGACAAACGGTATGGCGGAACAGCGGCGACGCGCACGGGCGCCACAGTATTCAATGCTGATCCATCAAGCCTTATCCAAAGTACACCATCCACAACATATTGAATTACCTGCGAGCTATCCTGTACAAGAGTTACCAGAATTCTTCTGTGGCTGACAGAGGTTGTTCTGCTGCAGGCCTGCCACCAGTGATCTGGCAATCCCTGGCCACGTACTCTGCACATCTATATCAGTTAATCCTTATTACAGTGGCACAGTATCACTTTTTACTCATATGTGCAATTCTAGTGATATACAGCAATGTCTTGTGCACCAGTTCATCCCACAAGGCTGCATGCTCTTGCCTGCTTGCCCCTCCCTCTGCATGTAGGACTTAAAAGCCCAGTGGTAGTCCTCAAGACTTTGGTAGTAGGGTTATTTTACTGCCTTAGTAGAAGGTACTTGCAATTGTGTAGCGTAGCATGATATCCTGAAATACAAATAAGTAAGAACCGCATTATCAGGATCACATACGTGGGAATTACAGTGTAGAGATACAGCTAGAAAGGAAATCCTATTACCCTTCCAGCAGTTACATCGCAATCAACAGTGTACCAGAAGCATACAAAGGCTATGGGAAGCAATAGGATAGTAGGCAATAGTGACCCACTGCTGTTTGTGACATGACAGATACTCACGTATGATTACACAACAAACACAGGGGTACATAGTAGTGTGCCCCATAGCAGGGAAACCCCAACCCATAATATATGTATAAACAACAGTCCCAACCAAGTAGCAGTGTACAACTACAACTGCTAACAAAGGAAGTATCCGGGAGACCTGTGTACCTAGGTAGCACAGAGCATTGTATCCTTGCTGTACGCTTCACATCATCACCTTGAATTTGCAACTGTGGCTGGAGATCACGGGCATGCCATCAGTACAGTTGCAAGAAAGGCTTACTGATGTAATGCGCATTCCCCCTAAGTATATTCAAACCCCTTGCCACTCATGGCGTTGGAAACAGCATACCTGTTGGAGTGGCCAAGAACTCTTCTGTTGAAAGATACAGCTATATGAGTGCACTGTGTGTGAATAGAAAGATAAAATGATATATAAATATTTAACTCCTCATACGCATGATTGTTCCCCTAGGGCCAGGTAAGTTTTACTTTTAAGATTGGTTCTTATTAGCAGCTGAAGATTTCTGCCTCTGAAACAATCACATGGATTTCAGGAATGCTACATGCAGCATACACAGCGGATTTGCATTATAATTACAAAGACATACAGGCCACAGCTGAAAATTGGCTTTGTTCCAAGTTGGACTTTCCCAGTAAACAAATCTTAAATAAATAAACAAATAAATAAAATACATCGTCAAAATAATCAGCTAATCCCATGCTTCTCAACAATATACCAAAGGCCTCAAAGTAGATTCATTTCCCTTCCTCACACATTTTAGGAGTGAAATTACAGGTTAGAGATTATATCAGCACATTTAGAGAATGTTTGTACTTGGCTTTCACCCATTACATGAATGTGAGTACTAAGGCTAGAACTAGTGCTGCACTGCAAGATAGCAGACATAAGTTAGAGAGTCTGCAGATAGCTAGGACAACAACAGCCAAGAGTAGGTGTATGACCTGCTTAGCAGCCTTAGTGCAATGGAGCTAAATTAGAAGAACTCATCCCATAAATTAAGGTATATACTTAGGTAAGTATATTGTAGTATTAGTATGAGTAAAACATACTTGGTATCCTACAACAAGGTAGAAAGTACGTAATCATTATATCAACTAGTTGAATAGCTGCAAATTTATGTATTTATATCATGGTAGTCATCTAGAACATATGCTAGCAGCACTTGTTCTGCCTCCATATATATACAATGTCTTACTTTTGCAGCTATGGTGCCTATATACTATCACTATGGAAACCATTTGCCAGAGCTGCAATCTGATATGGCTAGAGCCTCATTTAAGATTACTTCAAATTCCTCTGGGAATTAATACTAATGCACAACCTGACATTCTATGCACTTTCTAGTGTTGTAATAGGAATAGTTTAAATGTGGTCCATTTGTAGGCCTTTGACTGCTATTATTTAGAAGCAGGCATTCAAACTGTACTGCTTTGGGTGGTTAAATAGGTGATGAGATAGTCATAGATATCAGAATTTATACTGGTGATGTATACATACATGTATTTTAAATACTAGCCACAGCTGTATTTGAACCCAGGAACATGTGGACCGAAAACAAATGTTTTTAAAGCATTTAACAGATTGAGCTACTGAGTCACTGTCATAGCAGGTGTATTCGTACATGTTGCAGATATAATTGCATAGTTACCTGCTGTTACATATCTCGCCTACATTTATTATTATGTGTATGGCTTTATATTGATGTCTTTCTCTACTAGAGTCCCAGTTACACTCCTGTTTTTCCATTTATCTTATAGCTGATTTGCACGATGCAATATGATGCACAACGTGGCTTAAATGTGCTTAATGATGGAAAATGACTATTTTTATATTTTGCTTAAAACACCACTGGCAGTCAACTGGCTGTGTGGCTTGGTGAGTTGATGCAGTGTTCTGCAATTGCTATGGTCCTGGGTTTGAAATAGGTGCAGGTGTAATGCTTAAAAGTTATTACTATTTTTTTTCAAATACATATATCAATACACCACCAGTTAGTTTAGATTCTTAAAAGAAAAGAAAAATGGGGAGATAGGACAGTGGTGAAATGGGGTGCTACCAGGGGGGAAACAGTGAAAGGCAGCTAGGTATGTGCAGGAATGGTGTAGGAAAGAACCACAGCTATCCATTTCTTCTACGGCAACAACTGTGTACTTTAACAGTTTTTTAGCTAAATTTGGACTGTCACCCCCAGAGAGAGAGGTGATAACAACATAAGTGTGTTTTCAAGCCAATTGGATCAAATTAAGTGTGCCCAGTGGACACGTGTGTGAAATGGAGAGCTATGTACAGGACAATGTTTTGTTTTTTGTTTTTTGTTTTTGAGACAGGTGCCCATTTTTTTTTAAGGTGAGACTGGAATGTTGGGGAAGGGGCATAGGTATCTGTGGGTTAGGTAAGTTGGGAATGTGAGGATGCTTTTGTAGACAGACAAAAGACAGACAAGACGGCAGACACAAGAGGGTATTGAACACCTTGGTTGGGGAGGGTGTTGCGGAATCCCTGTCCTGTGGATGTCAGACAGAGTAGCAGTTAGGCTCAAGTTCTCACCCATGGGACGGTCAGCACTGAACCTTCACTGCTCCTATGGAGGCAGTGGTCAATGTCAGTGCCTGGGGCCAGATTGCCCCACCAGGATGAACAGCATGCTCATCATCCAGTGTAGGCACGCACCAACAGTTTGGTGTAGCATCCTATGCACCATGCCTGGCAGTTCATTGCAGGGGACAAAAGCACCCCTGCACTTCCACTCCTAGAGGGGGGACCACCCACAGCCTGTGGGGTGGAACTACCCAATGGACCAGGTAGTGCAGGGGGGCACCACCAGGCTACACTCCTCAGCCCCTCAGCTGGGGGAGCCAAGGTAGGTGGATCACCGGGAACCGGCCTACTTTGTCGTGCTGTGGTAAATTAAATATAAACATAAATAAAAATAAAACATAACCAAACAAATGTAATTAATAACATAACAGAAAACAAGAATAAGTAATGGAAACAAACTGAAAGTAATATAATGAGGAACACAACAATAAATAATGTAAATGAAAGTTTTTTAACAGTAAAACAATAATAAATCATACATAAGGCCAACATAAGCGATAACTGCAAATAGCATGGTAATGGCAAATTTTACTAAAAAATATAATTAATAAATAAAAGAAGAGAATGGGGTGGGGTGGCAGAGAAAAGAAGAACATTAGTAACTTCACAGGTAATATAACTACACAGACTACTATTACATACTTCTAGATATATTACATTTCACTTGTGAGAACACTGACTGCTTATATTGTATAGATGATGTTGCACGTACATTGCTCTCAACCTGTTAGCATGGGGCATTATGGGCCAAGGCATACAAAATGATGATACAAAGGCACATCACATCAACAGGGAACATTGTTACATACTGTGCTCATACATTAGTAGCAATGTGCTCTGATAACCGATTTGCCATTAAATTGCATTCCAAGTAATGTCATATACCTGCAAATCAAAGGACCAGACATATGGGGCAATAGTCATTATATTCTGTAAGAATCATGATAGTTGAGAGATATGTTCGTACACACTAATTACAGTAGACAGCTGGACATTTCTCAGTTGGCTGCCATGAGATTAGAACACACAAGCAGTGACTACAGGAAGACTGAATGTTTAATTGTAAACAAATTTTCAGTCCACCATCTTCTTTAAAACTTTTATTGAGTCATGTTGTGTGAAACTGTGCATTTACACACATGCATTGCTGTGTCTGGTGTCTGAACAGAACCTACAAGCAGAAACTACAGGAATACTGAGCACTTTATTTGAAAATCATGAATTATCAAAGCACTATCTCCTTTAAAACTTTTATTGATTCATGTTGTGTCAAATCACATCTACACACATGCATTGCTATGTCTGGTGTCAGATTAGAACCCACAAACAGTTACTACAGGAATGCAGAGCACTTTATTTGAAAAAAGTAATTATCAAAGCACCATATTCTTTTACTTACATCTTTCTTATGTTTGCTGGGGCTTTTCCTCTCGGGTCTCCACTGAAAATGGGTTAGTTTGCAAACTCAGTTGGACTAACTCAGTTAACAAATGTGAAATAAATAAATAAAATATATGTACTCTTTATTGGTTAATGTCACTTCACATCTGGCGTTTACACACATGGATATCTGTCTAGGACTTCTATTAATTTACCCATATACCCTGTTAGTTTACTAAGTGCAATCTACAGCATATTTCAGACAAATGAGCAGAACACAAGCTTGACCCTTAATCTGGGTATTGCATTGCATTTATCCTGGTTTTCCACCTGAGAAATTAAGACAGGACTTACAGTTTCAGAGCAGTCCTTGGTCAATTGTGATTGTTCTTAACACATACTTGTCTTGCTTTGTGATTGTTTCCAGCCCCCTCATACAAGAACCTAACAGGGTCTCTACCCACTTCGCTCCCCACCCTGCCCCTATTCCTCCGCCCCAGTGGTCCCACCTTTATTGCACTCAAACCCTCCCATCTTTTCAATAGCCAACCACAGCGCTAACCCAACACTACCTCCTCCATATTCCCTCTCCTATCACACCTCCTCAACTGACATGTACAAGCATACCTTTCCTTTGCTCACTACATGCACTCTCCTTGCATATCTTACACCCTACCAAAGCTCCATCATTCCCCACTCAACCACTACCACTGTACTACTACTCACACCACCACCCATGCCTCTCCCATACTCAGCTCCTCCCACCAGCTCAAGAACCATCCCTATGCACCCCCACATATTCTACCAACTATATTACTCAAACGTAAAGCATCCCTACAACTTAACATAGTAACCCTCCCACCATACCTATTACCCACAGAGAACAATCATAAAATTTCCCTTATAAACAAACACATTCAAAAACTGAGAAAACTAATAATGTCATGCATATCAAAACTAGCCCTAAGTGGAGACATCCACCCCAACCCTGGCCCTACCATCTCCAACCCCAATCCTCATAATCAGACTAGAAACCACAACTTCTCCCATATTACAGCCAATAGAAAGCCAAGTGACTTCCTTCTACTAAGCCTAAATATTAGAAGTATATCCAACAAAGTCCATGAACTCCATGCCACCATAGACTTATACTCCCCAGATATAGTCATCCTGACAGAAACCTGGCTAAAACCTCACATTACCAGTGAGCAAATACTCCCTACAGGTTACGACATACTAAGAGTAGACCGGCTAAACAAAAAAGGAGGTGGTGTAGCTATAATATTTAAACAACATCTAAACATCCAGATCTTAAAATCATCAGCTCCACAAGTAGGCAATGAAGAAATAATATATACCAACCTCAAAATTAACCGAAACAAAACTATCAACATAATGGGATGCTACTTCCCACCTGGCCAAAACATCCCTCCACTAGAAAACCTCCTCAGCTGGTCTACCCACCATCTCCCCCAAGAAACTATCATCTTAGGTGATTTCAATATTGACTGGCAATCCTGTTCTGGCAACAATCCAACCCATCATGTACACCTTCATGGCTTCACCCAACTAGCCCAGTCACCAACAAGGATAAATAAAAACTTCAGCAAGCACTCCACCCTGGATTGGATACTAGTCAGTAAGAACCCCCAGTCATATATAACAGGCTGCTTATCAGATAGCCTCAGTGATCACTCCCCAACAATCCTACTCAAAAAATACCTGTACCAAGCTAAACCTGTCATCTATCGTCAAATATGTAAAAAAATAAACTTTAACCCACTCACATTCATCTCATCCCTCAAAGAATGTAACTGGCATGCTCTAAAGTACCTCAGTCTAGAAGACGCAGTTGAATCTTTTAATACTACCTTCCTGAACATCCTTAATTACCATGCCCCCATAAGATTTTCCAGAACCAAAGCACAACCCTCCCCATGGCTACAGAAAACCACTAAGTCAGAAATGAAAAACAGGGATAAAGCCTGGGAGCACTGACAAACCAAACCCTCAGCTAGACAGAAATTCCTAGAACTACGCAATAGAGTCAAAAAGCTAATAAAACAGGACACATTCCAATACTACCAGTCTGCCCTAGACTCCTCACAACACAGCCCCAAACAATTCTGGTTCTCCATAAACTCCATCCTCCACCCAGGTAAAGTCAGTACCCCTCCTCCTAACATCCCTCACTCAGAAAATATTGCTACCTCATTCAACACACACTTCACCCAAACCATACTATCACTAGCTAAACAACACAACCCCCTCCCCTCCAACCCACACCTTCAACTAGTAATCTCCCCACTGTCTTCTCTTTTTCTCCTGTACCTACCTCCAACATAAAAAAAACTCTTAACTAAACTTAAACCCACCAAATTAGCAGCAGACAACCTCCCAAGTGAATACCTACAAATCGCAGCTGATGCTCTGGCCTACCCAGTATCCATCTTGATTAACCGATCTCTGTCAGAAAGTTACGTTCCCACATTGTGGAAAGTCTCACATATAAGGGCTCTCCACAAAGGGGGACCCTCTGGAGAACTAACCAATTAGGCCCCCATAGCTATTCTCTCTCCACTCTCCAAAATACTAGAGAGATGCATACACTCTCAGGTCTCACACTACCTCCTTACTAACAACCTCCTTTCCAGTACTCAGCATGGTTTTCGACCAAACCATAGCACCACCACTGCCTTACTCTCCTTTACAAACACTATCCTTCAGCATAAAAACAATGGCTATCTCTCCTCTGCTACTTTCCTAGACCTATTTAAAGCATTTGACATGGTCCCACACAAACAACTTATCTCTGTCCTCAATAACCTATCCTTCTCACAATCAGTCACCAACTGGTTTCAGAGTTACCTGTCTGACCACCAACAATCCGTTGTATGGCAGAATGACATATCTCCCCAACTACCTGTCTCCATAGGGGTTCCCAAGGATCCATCCTTGGACCCCTACTTTTCTCTGTTTACACCAATAATCTAGCCTCTGCCACCAAACATGGCACACTCATCCAATACGCAGATGTCTCTACCATCATCTGCTCAGCCCAGTCCCTACCCAAACTGCAAAAAGTCACACAGGAAGTCTTTTCCTCTGTTGAAACATGGTTATCCGATGCCCAATTAATACTCAACCCAAACAAAACTAAACTACTCATCTTCCAACCCACCAAACATACTCAAAACAACTCTCACTTTAACATCACAGCAAAAGACAACACCACTATATACCCAACTGAACACACCAAATTGCTAGGGTGGAAATAGACAATAAACTAAAATTTGACATTCACATATCCATGACCATAAAAAAAGTCCACAAAAAACTAGGAGCATTATACAGAAATAAACAATTTCTCACCAAAGCAGCAAAGATTTCAATAGCAAATCCCACCTTACCTCCACCCAACTTTATGCCTCTCCAGTATATACCAACCTAAGGCAATGTGATCTAAACAAGCTAGAGATCTGCTACAACAAAATCGCAAAATTCATACAGGGGCATCCTACCGTAGTCACCACTGTCTCTCACTTGCTGAACTGGGCTGGCTTGAACTCCCTCACCTCCTTCAGTGGTATCAACTCTCACTCACCCACAAACTAGTAAACCATCCACTAAATGTCCCATCCCTCCAGAATCTACTCCAACCCTATCGCACCACCAGACCACTAAGATCCAGCAAAAAAAATCACTTGCAGATCACTAAAGCCAATAACTCTGCTGGTGAAGCACTATTCTCTTGCCATAGCCAAATTATGGAACTCACTCCCACCCACAATTACCTCTGTACCATCATGCACCAACTTCAAAACTTTATTAAAAGCCCACCTAAAAACATGCTGGCTATGCCCTTGCAACTCCCACTCTAATATCATCCACCCCATCCAACTACTACCTTTCTTTCACCTCCACTAACTACCTTGATGATAGCAAGCTCAGATGCTCATAAGCCTAGTACTTATTATACGGCAGGAACTTCTCATTGTTACATTTGTTAATGCCTGTTATGTACTTCACAGATAAAGATTCTAGTTGTCTACTGATGTACTATGTTCTTCATCTGTAAATATGTTGTAAGTAATTTCTATGTTAAATTGTTAATCACTATGTAATCCAATGTAACTACTGTCTGTTTATTTTACTGTGGAGCTTTTCTCCCCGGGCCTCTGCTGAAAATGGACCCACGTCCAGTCGGACACTCCCGGTCAACAAATTTAAATAAATAAATAAAATAAATAAATAAATAAATAAATTTATTTCTGAGGTGTTGTCACATTATTTATTACTTCACTTTTATCAGTTGACTGGTGTCGGATTACGCTGCACAAGCAGTGACTACAGGAACACTGTTTATTTTATTAGAACCTTAAATTATCAGAGCAACATCTTCTTTTTCACATTCTTGATGTATGTTGCTTCATATCTTGACTTACACACATGCATGACTCCATAGAAGTTGCATTACCTTACCCATTTACCCTATTCATTTATTAACTACAACCTACAGCATATATCAGACAAAATGAGCAGAACACAAGCGTGTCTGTTAATCTGGGTGCTGTCCTACAGTTATATATAACATATGTTGCCACATTATTTAGAAGATCACATTTATCATTTGCCTGGTGTCGGATTAGAACCCACAAGCAGTGACTACAGGAATATTGAACACTTTATTTGAAAATATTAATTATCAAAGCACCATCTCATTTTAAACTTTATTGATTAATGTTGCTTCAGATCTGGCATTTACACACATGGATAGCTGTCTAGGACTTCTTTTTTTTTTTCAAAACAGGTTTATTGTTTTAACATATAAGAGAAATATCATAACAATTTTATACAAGTAATTAAAAATAGGTATTATTATAATATTCAACAAAACAACTAAAGTATTTACAAAGACATCCACTACAATCAGATCAATTAATTAAACTAAAATACCGTGCTATTGAAATTAGAATTTTTTTAACAAATTTTGTAAATTATCCCATACAATATAATATGATGTTTTTCTAGTTGTTCTCATTCTAATTGTGCTTATTTCCATATGGCACATTATATTCATAACATTTTAAATTCATTGAACGAAGGAGGTGTATCTGAAATCCAATTTCTAGTTATTATTTTCCTGGCCACTGCTAGGATAGACCATAACAAGGGAAGCTTAATCTTTTTAACACATTGAGGTACAGGTGTGTTGAATAATATAAGAGACTTAGAAATAATGAAATGATCTGTAAAAGAGTCTGCAAAATTCATTAATTGACTTCCAGTATTCTTTCAACTTCATACAGTCAGAAAACATATGAGCCCAGTCAGCATTAATTTCTACATTACATCTCTTACATAGATTATCTTTATTATTTATTTTATTCATCATCAAAGGTGTATAAAAGATCTATGTAAAAATTTCCATGTATAAAGTCTCCAGACAATGGAAGATGTAGTTCTATAAGCAGATTCCAATATATATTGTTTATCTTGTTGAGTTGGTGGGTCCCCATTAATAGAGGTGAAATAATTCCAGTATGAATCTACACTGTAAAAAGTTTCTTGTCTGATAATTTTATGTATATATGAAAGTTTACCTTTATCAGAAACTTTATGCTGTAAATTTAATATCAAGTAATCAATCAGTTTTGGAATAGATTTTTTAACTGTTATAGACATTAGATCTATTCTATCAATGAGATGTTGTCTAAAGATCTGAACCTCTAACCAGCAAGTTTCTCTTAGATCAAATTCTTGTTTTAAGAAATCTTGATTTTTAACTTTATTATCAGATATCAGCTGATACCAGTACTTTAGATCATTATCTATAGCTAAATGAGCTCCTTCTGAAGTAGATGACATAAGCATACCCTGAGTATACATTATAGGGAATACAATAAAATTCCATTCCCTATACTTAGGGTGCATGAATATAAAGTTACGATAACTAATAATAATATTTAATGGGTAACAAACCATATGTTTAGGTGTAATAGGTGAAGTACAAAATTCCTTTAGCAACCACAACATGGAGTTATTTACAATCATATTTTTATGTGTTAAGGAGATTTTCATGAAGTGCATACTAATTATCTCCCAATAATCTTTCCATTTTGCAATATATGACTGATCTATTAATAAAGTAATAACTTTTATAATAGAAGAGATAATATATAAATTAAAGTCTGGAAAAGAAATACCCCCTTGAGACCAGCTATTAGTATGTTTCTTTAATGCAATCCTAGGTCTATTAGGTGCCCATAAGAAATTTAACATTAGTGTATTCAGTTTCTTGATAATTATTTTTGTAGGTGAAAGTATTATTGATTGTATTAAGTATAAAATCTTGGGGAATATTATCATTTTAATAATTGTAAGTCTCTCCTCCATAGTAAAACATATTATTCCAGGTATTAAAAATATTTTGTATATTAAGAAAACAGGTATTATAGTTATTATATATAATAGATTTAATATCTTTAGATAGTATTATACCTAAATAAGTTATCTGACCTGAATTGGGTACATATTTAGTAAAATCACTAATGAGAATATTTTTTCGTGTATATATAGGTAGTATTTTAGTTTTTCTTCATTGAATATTAAACCAGAAATACTTTTAAAATTCATCATTTTATCAAATAAAGACTGCATAGAAGAATTAGATCCTGCTGATGTAATTAGAACATCATCTGAAAAAATTGAATTTTTGATGTTGTATTTTCGTCTATTTCAAAACCCTCTATGTCAGTACTGTTTCTAATCAAATTAGCCCAAGGCTCCATTACTAAAGTGAATAATAGTGGAGAAAGTGGACATCCTTGCTTTGTACCTTTAAGAATGGGTATTTTTGTGAAACATATGTTCCTACCTTAATATAAGCCAGCGTTCCTTTGTATAAATGCTCAATTAAATTTACAAATGCATCAGAGAAGTTTGTGCATTTCAGTAAGGTAAACAGATAGTCCCAACTTACTGAATCAAATGCTGAACCTATATCAAGACTAATAAGTGTTAAATCTTTCTTTTTCCTATTTGCAAAATCAATTAATGTTAAAGTTCTTCTTATATTATCAAAAGTATTTCTATTTACAATGAAGCCCGTCTGATCTATATCTATAATGCCGGGATGATTGTCTTCAATCTATCAGCAAAAATACTCATAAACATTTTATAATCAACATTAAGTAATGAGATGGGTCAATATGAAGAACATCTAGTTGGATCTTTATTAGGTTTTAAAATTGGTGAAATAAATGTATATTGCCAAGATGGGGGGTTTATTAACTCAGTTTGGGCCAAAATAAAAACCTTATGTATTAATGAATATGTAGTTTTAGAAAGGATTTTATATATCTCTGGTATAATACCATCATTACCCGGTGCTTTGTTTGATTTAAGCTTATTTATTTGTGTAATAACTTCTGTATATGAAATACTCTTGTCCAATAGCTTAATCTGTTGTTTATTAAGCTTTTTATTCTTGTTTGTGGTTATAGACTCCTTTATTTTATCTTTAGGTTCCATGTTAATGTTGTTATGGTTAATCTTGTGAAAGTGATTTCTAAATTCATCCAGTATTTTTGGTATACTAGAAACATTCTTCTTTTCCTTAGAGAAAAGATTTCTTTGATATGGTTTTGTTTATTCAATCTTTTGTTTTATTTTTAAGTCTATGTAAGTATTTGGGGCTTATTGAATAAGACAAAAACTTGTATTTCTCTAAAGTTATTTTAACTTTCTGAGTTAAAATTTCTTTGTATTTCTCATTTAGTTTGTTTATTTCTTCAATAACTTTCTTGTCCATAATATTTTCTTTATTATTATGTTTATAAGAGTCTAATTTACTTTGAATATCTAACAATTCCTTATCACAAGATTTCCTTTTATTATTATACCATCTGATACTTTGTCCATATAGATATGAATTTAAGGCATCCCAAACATAGACAAAGGAGACTTCAGGAGTATTATTTATGTCTAGAAAATGTTGTACTTCTGAAAGTATATATTCTTTATAGTCTTTTAGCTGAGTTAAGTATGCTGGTATCCTTTTGATCTGAATATTATGAGTATTTTTATCATGAATTCAAAAACAATTGAGTTATGATCAGATATAGGACATGAAATGATTTTGGAATTAATTAAATCTGTTACCATCTGGTTAGAAATAAAGACCCTATCTATTTTTGAATAAGTTTTGTATCTGTTAGAAAAAAATGTGTATGGTAATGATTTTGAATCTATCTGATTATTAATATCATTCAAATGATAAGAATTAGCAAAATCATTTAAATGTTTTGCATTAGATGTAATTCTTCTTTTCCTTATAGTGGTAGTATCACTTTCATGTAGTATACAATTAAAATCACCAGCTAAAATAATATACCGTATAGAGAATGATATGATCTTATCAATATGATGTTTCACTGTATTAATACCAATTCCAGGTATCCAATATACATTAATTAAAGTGTAAGTCTTCCCATTAATTTGTATTGTAACCATACAAAACATTCCTTTGTCATCCTGAAAAGACTTAATGGTTTTAGGAATGGGCATACTTTTATTCCATAAAATAGCCACTCCTCTTTTTCTTTTTTTTCAAAACAGGTTTATTGTTTTAACATATAAGAGAAATATCATAACAATTTTATACAAGTAATTAAAATAGGTATTATTATAATATTCAACAAAACAACTAAAGTATTTACAAAGACATCCACTACAATCAGATCAATTACTTAAACTAAAATACCGTGCTATTGAAATTAGAATTTTTTAACAAATTTTGTAAATTATCCCATACAATATAATATGATGTTTTTCTAGTTGTTCTCATTCTAATTGTGCTTATTTCCATATGGCACATTATATTCATAACATTTTAAATTCATTGAACGAAGGAGGTGTATCTGAAATCCAATTTCTAGTTATTATTTTCCTGGCCACTGCTAGGATAGACCATAACAAGGGAAGCTTAATCTTTTAACACATTGAGGTACAGGTGTGTTGAATAATATAAGAGACTTAGAAATAATGAAATTATCTGTAAAAGAGCCTGCAAAAATTCATTAATTGACTTCCAGTATTATTTCAACTTCATACAGTCATAAAACATATGAGCCCAGTCAGCATTAATTTCTACATTACATCTCTTACATAGATTATCTTTATTATTTATTTTATTCATCATCAAAGGTGTATAAAAGATCTATGTAAAAATTTCCATGTATAAAGTCTCCAGACAATGGAAGATGTAGTTCTATAAGCAGATTCCAATATATATTGTTTATCTTGTTGAGTTGGTGGGTCCCCATTAATAGAGGTGAAATAATTCCAGTATGAATCTACACTGTAAAAGTTTCTTGTCTGATAATTTTATGTATATATGAAAGTTTACCTTTATCAGAAACTTTATGCTGTAAATTTAATATCAAGTAATCAATCCGTTTTGGAATAGATTCTTTAACTGTTATAGACATTAGATCTATTCTATCAATGAGATGTTGTCTAAAGATCTGAACCTCTAACCAGCAAGTTTCTCTTAGATCAAATTCTTGTTTTAAGAAATCTAGATTTTAACTTTATTATCAGATATCAGCTGATACCAGTACTTTAGATCATTATCTATAGCTAAATGAGCTCCTTCAGAAGTAGATGACATAAGCATACCCTGAGTATACATTATAGGAATACAATAAAATTCCATTCCCTATACTTAGGGTGCATGAATATAAAGTTACGATAACTAATAATAATATTTAATGGGTAACAAACCATATGTTTAGGTGTAATAGGTGAAGTACAAAATTCCTTTAGCAACCACAACATGGAGTTATTTACAATCATATTTTTATGTGTTAAGGAGATTTTCATGAAGTGCATACTAATTATCTCCCAATAATCTTTCCATTTTGCAATATATGACTGATCTATTAATAAAGTAATAACTTTTATAATAGAAGAGATAATATATAAATTAAAGTCTGGAAAAGAAATACCCCCTTGAGACCAGCTATTAGTATGTTTCTTTAATGCAATCCTAGGTCTATTAGGTGCCCATAAGAAATTTAACATTAGTGTATTCAGTTTCTTGATAATTATTTTTGTAGGTGAAAGTATTATTGATTGTATTAAGTATAAAATCTTGGGGAATATTATCATTTTAATAATTGTAAGTCTCTCCTCCATAGTAAAAACATATTATTCCAGGTATTAAAAGATTTTGTATATTAAGAAAACAGGTATTATAGTTATTATATATAATAGATTTAATATCTTTAGATAGTATTATACCTAAATAAGTTATCTGACCTGAATTGGGTACATATTTAGTAAAATCACTAATGAGAATATTTTTTCGTGTATATATAGGTAGTATTTTAGTTTTTCTTCATTGAATATTAAACCAGAAATACTTTTAAAATTCATCATTTTATCAAATAAAGACTGCATAGAAGAATTAGATCCTGCTGATGTAATTAGAACATCATCTGCAAAAGTTGAATTTTTGATGTTGTATTTTCGTCTATTTCAAAACCCTCTATGTCAGTACTGTTTCTAATCAAATTAGCCCAAGGCTCCATTACTAAAGTGAATAATAGTGGAGAAAGTGGACATCCTTGCTTTGTACCTTTAAGAATGGGTATTTTTGTGAAACATATGTTCCTACCTTAATATAAGCCAGCGTTCCTTTGTATAAATGCTCAATTAAATTTACAAATGCATCAGAGAAGTTTGTGCATTTCAGTAAGGTAAACAGATAGTCCCAACTTACTGAATCAAATGCTGAACCTATATCAAGACTAATAAGTGTTAAATCTTTCTTTTCCTATTTGCAAAATCAATTAATGTTAAAGTTCTTCTTATATTATCAAAAGTATTTCTATTTACAATGAAGCCCGTCTGATCTATATCTATAATGCCGGGGATGATTGTCTTCAATCTATCAGCAAAAATACTCATAAACATTTTATAATCAACATTAAGTAATGAGATGGGTCAATATGAAGAACATCTAGTTGGATCTTTATTAGGTTTTAAAATTGGTGAAATAAATGTATATTGCCAAGATGGGGGGTTTATTAACTCAGTTTGGGCCAAAATAAAACCTTATGTATTAATGAATATGTAGTTTTAGAAAGGATTTTATATATCTCTGGTATAATACCATCATTACCCGGTGCTTTGTTTGATTTAAGCTTATTTATTTGTGTAATAACTTCTGTATATGAAATACTCTTGTCCAATAGCTTAATCTGTTGTTTATTAAGCTTTTTATTCTTGTTTGTGGTTATAGACTCCTTTATTTTATCTTTAGGTTCCATGTTAATGTTGTTATGGTTAATCTTGTGAAAGTGATTTCTAAATTCATCCAGTATTTTTGGTATACTAGAAACATTCTTCTTTTTCCTTAGAGAAAAGATTTCTTTGATATGGTTTTGTTTATTCAATCTTTTTGTTTTATTTTTAAGTCTATGTAAGTATTTGGGGCTTATTGAATAAGACAAAAACTTGTATTTCTCTAAAGTTATTTTAACTTTCTGAGTTAAAATTTCTTTGTATTTCTCATTTAGTTTGTTTATTTCTTCAATAACTTTCTTGTCCATAATATTTTCTTTATTATTATGTTTATAAGAGTCTAATTTACTTTGAATATCTAACAATTCCTTATCACAAGATTTCCTTTTATTATTATACCATCTGATACTTTGTCCATATAGATATGAATTTAAGGCATCCCAAACATAGACAAAGGAGACTTCAGGAGTATTATTTATGTCTAGAAAATGTTGTACTTCTGAAAGTATATATTCTTTATAGTCTTTTAGCTGAGTTAAGTATGCTGGTATCCTTTTGATCTGAATATTATGAGTATTTTTATCATGAATTCAAAAACAATTGAGTTATGATCAGATATAGGACATGAAATGATTTTGGAATTAATTAAATCTGTTACCATCTGGTTAGAAATAAAGACCCTATCTATTTTTGAATAAGTTTTGTATCTGTTAGAAAAAATGTGTATGGTAATGATTTTGAATCTATCTGATTATTAATATCATTCAAATGATAAGAATTAGCAAAATCATTTAAATGTTTTGCATTAGATGTAATTCTTCTTTTCCTTATAGTGGTAGTATCACTTTCATGTAGTATACAATTAAAATCACCAGCTAAAATAATATCCCCTATAGAGAATGATATGATCTTATCAATATGATGTTTCACTGTATTAATACCAATTCCAGGTATCCAATATACATTAATTAAAGTGTAAGTCTTCCCATTAATTTGTATTGTAACCATACAAAACATTCCTTTGTCATCCTGAAAAGACTTAATGGTTTTAGGAATGGGCATACTTTTATTCCATAAAATAGCCACTCCTCTTTTTTTCTTTTTTTTTTTCAAAACAGGTTTATTGTTTTAACATATAAGAGAAATATCATAACAATTTTATACAAGTAATTAAAATAGGTATTATTATAATATTCAACAAAACAACTAAAGTATTTACAAAGACATCCACTACAATCAGATCAATTACTTAAACTAAAATACCGTGCTATTGAAATTAGAATTTTTTTAACAAATTTTGTAAATTATCCCATACAATATAATATGATGTTTTTCTAGTTGTTCTCATTCTAATTGTGCTTATTTCCATATGGCACATTATATTCATAACATTTTTAAATTCATTGAACGAAGGAGGTGTATCTGAAATCCAATTTCTAGTTATTATTTTCCTGGCCACTGCTAGGATAGACCATAACAAGGAAGCTTAATCTTTTTAACACATTGAGGTACAGGTGTGTTGAATAATATAAGAGACTTAGAAATAATGAAATTATCTGTAAAAAGTGCCTGCAAAAATTCATTAATTGACTTCCAGTATTATTTCAACTTCATACAGTCATAAAACATATGAGCCCAGTCAGCATTAATTTCTACATTACATCTCTTACATAGATTATCTTTATTATTTATTTTATTCATCATCAAAGGTGTATAAAAAGATCTATGTAAAAATTTCCATGTATAAAGTCTCCAGACAATGGAAGATGTAGTTCTATAAGCAGATTCCAATATATATTGTTTATCTTGTTGAGTTGGTGGGTCCCCATTAATAGAGGTGAAATAATTCCAGTATGAATCTACATTGTAAAAAGTTTCTTGTCTGATAATTTTATGTATATATGAAAGTTTACCTTTATCAGAAACTTTATGCTGTAAATTTAATATCAAGTAATCAATCCGTTTTGGAATAGATTCTTTAACTGTTATAGACATTAGATCTATTCTATCAATGAGATGTTGTCTAAAGATCTGAACCTCTAACCAGCAAGTTTCTCTTAGATCAAATTCTTGTTTTAAGAAATCTAGATTTTAACTTTATTATCAGATATCAGCTGATACCAGTACTTTAGATCATTATCTATAGCTAAATGAGCTCCTTCAGAAGTAGATGACATAAGCATACCCTGAGTATACATTATAGGGAATACAATAAAATTCCATTCCCTATACTTAGAGTGCATGAATATAAAGTTACGATAACTAATAATAATATTTAATGGGTAACAAACCATATGTTTAGGTGTAATAGGTGAAGTACAAAATTCCTTTAGCAACCACAACATGGAGTTATTTACAATCATATTTTTATGTGTTAAGGAGATTTTCATGAAGTGCATACTAATTATCTCCCAATAATCTTTCCATTTTGCAATATATGACTGATCTATTAATAAAGTAATAACTTTTATAATAGAAGAGATAATATATAAATTAAAGTCTGGAAAAGAAATACCCCTTGAGACCAGCTATTAGTATGTTTCTTTAATGCAATCCTAGGTCTATTAGGTGCCCATAAGAAATTTAACATTAGTGTATTCAGTTTCTTGATAATTATTTTTGTAGGTGAAAGTATTATTGATTGTATTAAGTATAAAATCTTGGGGAATATTATCATTTTAATAATTGTAAGTCTCTCCTCCATAGTAAAAACATATTATTCCAGCTATTAAAGACATTTTGTATATTAAGAAAACAGGTATTATAGTTATTATATATAATAGATTTAATATCTTTAGATAGTATTATACCTAAATAAGTTATCTGTCCTGAATTGGGTACATATTTAGTAAAATCACTAATGAGAATATTTTTTCGTGTATATATAGGTAGTATTTTAGTTTTTTTCTTAATTGAATATTAAACCAGACATACTTTTAAAATTCATAATTTTATCAAATAAAGACTGCATAGAAGAATTAGATCCTGCTGATGTAATTAGAACATCATCTGCAAAAAGTTGAATTTTTGATGTTGTATTTTCGTCTATTTCAAAACCCTCTATGTCAGTACTGTTTCTAATCAAATTAGCCCAAGGCTTCATTACTAAAGTGAATAATAGTGGAGAAAGTGGACATCCTTGCTTTGTACCTTTAAGAATGGGTATTTTTTGTGAAACATATGTTCCTACCTTAATATAAGCCAGCATTCCTTTGTATAAATGCTCAATTAAATTTACAAATGCATCAGAGAAGTTTGTGCATTTCAGCAAGGTAAACAGATAGTCCCAACTTACTGAATCAAATGCTGAACCTATATCAAGACTAATAAGTGTTAAATCTTTCTTTTTCCTATTTGCAAAATCAATTAATGTTAAAGTTCTTCTTATATTATCAAAAGTATTTCTATTTACAATGAAGCCCGTCTGATCTATATCTATAATGCCGGGATGATTGTCTTCAATCTATCAGCAAAAATACTCATAAACATTTTATAATCAACATTAAGTAATGAGATGGGTCGATATGAAGAACATCTAGTTGGATCTTTATCAGGTTTTAAAATTGGTGAAATAAATGTATATTGCCAAGATGGGGGGGGTTATTAACTCAGTTTGGGCCAAAATAAAAACCTTATGTATTAATGAATATGTAGTTTTAGAAAGGATTTTATATATCTCTGGTATAATACCATCATTACCCGGTGCTTTGTTTGATTTAAGCTTATTTATTTGTGTAATAACTTCTGTATATGAAATACTCTTGTCCAATAGTTTAATCTGTTGTTTATTAAGCTTTTTATTCATGTTTGTGGTTATAAACTCCTTTATTTTATCTTTAGGTTCCATGTTAATGTTGTTATGGTTAATCTTGTGAAAGTGATTTCTAAATTCATCCAGTATTTCTGGTATACTAGAAACATTCTTCTTTTTCCTTTGATAAAAGATTTCTTTGATATGGTTTTGTTTATTCAATCTTTTTGTTTTATTTTTAAGTCTATGTAAGTATTTGGGGCTTATTGAATAAGACAAAAACTTGTATTTCTCTAAAGTTATTTTAACTTTATGAGTTAAAATTTCTTTGTATTTCTCATTTAGTTTGGTTATGTCTTCAATAACTTTCTTGTCGATAATATTTTCTTTATTATTATGTTTATAAGAGTCTAATTTACTTTGAATATCTAACAATTCCTTATCCCAAGATTTCTTTTATTATTATACCATCTGATACTTTGTCCATATAGATATGATTTTAAGGCATCCCAAACATAGACAATGGAGACTTCAGGAGTATTATTTATGTCTAGAAAATGTTGTACTTCTGAAAGTATATATTCTTTATAGTCTTTTAGCTGAGTTAAGTATGCTGGTATCCTTTTGATCTGAACATTATGAGTATTTTTATCATGAATTCAAAACAATTGAGTTATGATCAGATATAGGACATGAAATGATTTTGGAATTAATTAAATCTGTTACCATCTGGTTAGAAATAAAGACCCTATCTATTTTTGAATAAGTTTTGTATCTGTTAGAAAAAAATGTGTATGGTAATGATTTTGAATCTATCTGATTATTAATATCATTCAAATGATAAGAATTAGCAAAATCATTTAAATGTTTTGCATTAGATGTAATTCTTCTTTTCCTTATAGTGGTAGTATCACTTTCATGTAGTATACAATTAAAATCACCAGCTAAAATAATATCCCCTATAGAGAATGATATGATCTTATCAATATGATGTTTCACTGTATTAATACCAATTCCAGGTATCCAATATACATTAATTAAAGTGTAAGTCTTCCCATTAATTTGTATTGTAACCATACAAAACATTCCTTTGTCATCCTGAAAAGACTTAATGGTTTTAGGAATGGGCATACTTTATTCCATAAAATAGCCACTCCTCTTTTTTTCTGAGTGTGCTCTGAACTAACCAATACTGTATACTTATTAGTGGCTAGTTTATCAATATCTTTTTCAAGAGATGGGTTTCTTGCAGGAAGACTAGATTGGCCTTGTGTAAAGTAATGTATCTTATTAGGCTTGCCCTTTTACACGGATTATTCAATCCATTAATGTTTAAAGAAATTCCTTTTAAAGATGTCATTTGGCATTTTTAAAACTCAAGAATCTTATGATCGAAATAACAAATAACAAGATAAATAATGTTACATCTCCTCTTTTAGGTGTACCTTTAAATATAGCTGTATTTATTAAATCTCTTATGGGATTTTGTATAGGATTCAATTTTGTTTGTAGTGACAATGAGTGTACAAAATATATTGTGGATGTCAAAACTATATACATATAACAATGAACAAGTGAAAATAATGTAAGGATTAAACCTTGCATCCAGCCTGGAGTTGAAAACTCCAACTTAGAGTAGTATTTACTACTCAAGTTAACCCCCTACCCTAAGCAGCAGTACCTCAGCTACCACCTTATTAATTTAATACTAGTTATATTTAACTGAGGTTAACAGTTTTCAATTCAATTATATATCAAGACAAAACTACACATTTGGTAAACCAGCATCATATAAACTAAAATAAACTTTTTTTTTTTTTAAAACTGTTCATACTACTATATAGATCTATGTAATATATAACACTTGTATTCAAATAGCATTCAAATAATCTTGATGTTAGAAATCAAGAGGAGAGAAAATTAGGTTCTAACATTCATTTAAATCAAAAACTTTGGCTAATATGATTCAGACATTACATATATTAAGATGCATCTATTTTCTGTCATGTGAATACTATTAACAGCTTCCAAAAAAAAATCTTGAATTGTTTGTATATGAGCATTTACTTAAACTCATTATTGTCAATAGAGTAAAATATTGTATTCATAAAAATTATTATAAATCATATTGCATAGTTATGCAAATTCTCAGAAACACTTGCATTATTAAAAAAAAAAGCCATCACACACATTCGCACAGACACACACACACACATACATACATACACACATACACATACACACACACACACACACACACACACACACACACACACACACACACACACACACACACACACACACACACACACACACACACACACACACACACACACACACACACACACATATATATATATATATCTGATCTCACTGAGTTATGTCCTTGTTGAGCACTATCCTACTTGCTGTCCCTAGAATAAATCTGTCTGCTTTATAGAAAATAATGCACAGCAAACACATTTTAGTAACCAGATTTTACAATCATGCTAACCTACTGCTTTAAAATATATCACATGACATTTCTTCCAGAATAGGATTATAAAATTGTTTATGCTTGTCAATCAGATGAATTAAATGAATTATAATAAAGTATATGTTTGGAACAGAAGTTTTTAACACAGATTATTATGCTGCTGTTAAGTAGATTTTCAAAAACATTTAAATAAATGTTTCATTTTCTATGCCTTCTAAAATAAGACATTTACTTACTACAAGAAACTACATCATTTAAACTCATTATAACTGACATTTTATGAATAGAGTATTTTTCCTGAATCTGTGGTGTGTCAGTATGATAACTAGGTCAGAGGTTATACTAACTGCTTTCAGTTTCTCTGTGAGAATTCTGTGAGTTGAAGCTTTTGAAGTAGTTCATGGACACTGTGCATGAGACAGCCCACATCCCAGATTGTCTCCTTAACATTTTGGCGGAAACTTATTAAAACTTGTGGCAAACATTCATTTTGTCAATAGAGTAAAATATTGTATTCATAGAAATTATTATAAATCATATTGGATAGTTATGCAGATTCTCAGAAACACTTGCATTATTATAGACAAAAAAAGCCATCACACTCACACACACACATACACATACATACACACACACACACACACACACACACACACACACACACACACACACACACACACACACACACACACACACACACACACATATATATATATCTGATCTCACTGAGTTGTGTCTTTGTTGAGCACTATCCTACTTGCTGTCCCTAGAATAAATCTGTCTGCTTTATACAAAATAATGCACAGCAAACACATTTTAGTAACCAGATTTTACAATCATGCTAACCTACTGCTTTAAAATATATCACATGACATTTCTTCCAGAATAGAGTTATAAGATTATTTATGCTTGTCAATCAGATGAATTAAATGAGTTATAGTAAAGTATATGTTTGGAACACAAATTTTTAACACAGATTATTATGCTGCTGTTAAGTAGATTTTCAAAAACATTTAAATAAATGTTTCATTTTCTATGCCTTCTAAAATAAGACATTTACTTACTACAAGAAACTACATCATTTAGACTCATTATAACTGGCATATTTTATGAATAGAGTATTTTTCCTGAATCTGTGGTGTGTCAGTGTGATAACTATGTCAAAGGTTATACTAACTGCTTTCAGTTTCTCTGTGAGAATTCTGTGAGTTGAAGCTATTGAAGTAGTTCATGGACACTGTGCATGAGACAGCCCACATCTCAGATTGTCTCTCTTAACATTTTGGCAGGAAACTTATTAAAAACTAGTGACAAACATTCATTTAGTAGTGTAAATGCATGTAAACATGACAAAACCTTCACAATGTATTCCACAGACCATTACAGCCTCTTACTTCTTTTCAGAAAGAGAAACAAATTGAATCACAGCTTGCCATTAAATCTTCAGATATTTTGACTGGTTATGAAACAAAACATTATAACTGACATATTTTATGAATAGAGTATTTTCCTGAATCTGTAGTGTGTCAGTGTGATAACTATGTCAAAGGTTATACTAACTACTTTCAGTTTCTCTGTGAGAATTCTGTGAGCTGAAGCTTCTGAAGTAACTCATGAACACTGTGCATGAGACAGCCCACATCTCAGATTGTCTCTCTTAACATTTTGGCGGGAAACTTATTAAAAACTAGTGACAAACATTCATTTAGCAGTGTAAATGCATCTAAACATGACAAAACCTTCACAATGTATTCCACAGATCATTACAGTCTCTATGTAAGTGAAATTAAGCCCAAAATTACCAACAAGCAATAAAACTCAACATTCTTCTCCCAACTCAATTTTCATACAAATCCTATTATTGACTGTGCCCACACAATCAAAAGCATTTCTATATATTAATAAAGAAAAGAAAAAGAGAGTAGAAAATAAAAGGGAGTGAGGCAGAAATAAAAAAATGTAAGAGAAAGCTGTAAGAAGTATATACAATGGAATGTTATTTACTGTTTATATTAATAGAGTTAAAAATAAAACATATTATTTACTCTTATTTAGTTCTGATTATTATTAGTTAAAGCATAACAGATTATTTACAAACAGGCATAAGCAGTATAATCAAGAAAGTATAACTAGAAATAGCATTTGAAGAACTTATAAAAACTTTTACAAGGAATAAATATGTTATTATTCTATTAATGATATTTTCATTACTGTTCTCTCCCTGCTCTCCCCCACCCTTTACCCACTACATAATCTAAATAGAATGTCATTGTTTAAACAAAGAAAATAATAAAAGGAGAAGGAAAAAAAGGTAAAGATAAAAAAAATGTATCAAATTACTAACCTTACTTCTTTTCAGAAAGAGAAACAAATTGAATCACAGCTTGCCATTAAATCTTCAGGTTTTTTGACTGGTTATGAAACAAAACATTTCTTTGCACATAGAGAATAACTTTGATTAAATCTTTTCCAAAATATTTGTGGCTTTCTGGAAATGCAGGAACTATATTCAAAAAGATTAATAATGAACTAAAATGATGAGAGAGAAAAAAAACATATAACAAATCATTTGTTTTTTAGTCTCTTCTTCTTCTCTGAAGTCTTCCATGAAGCTTCAGTTGCCAATCTCTTTAATGAAGAACTAGCCCGTTCCATTTCTTCTATTTTATCCAAAATCCTTTTTTCTGACAAACAGTAAAGCAGAGCCTAAATCATCGAAAACCTTAGGACCATCAGGAAGGAAGATTTTAAGCTTGGCAGGAAACAGAAGGTATGTTTTAAACTGTGCTTTTTTAAGTCCCTTATTAGTGGCAGAAAAACTTTTCTTTTAGCTATTACCATGGAAGAATAGTCATTGTCAAAACGCACAGTTGTCTCATTAATCTTAACAGGAGCTTTAGCCCAAGCAGATTTAAGAACCATCTCTTTATCAAAAGATGATAGAAATCTAACTATAACTGATCTAGGATATTTTTTGTTAGAGTTAGTATTAGCTATAGATCTATGTGCTCTTTCGATACCAAAAGAGAATGCTTCTGGTAAGTCTAAAGTTTTAGGAGCCAAGTTGTTAAAAAAGAAGTAATATTGTTACCTTCAATATTTTCTGGCAGTCCAAAAATCCTAATGTTATTGCGCCTAGATCTATTTTCCAGGTCATCCAGCTTTGTTTGTAAATGTGTATTTTGTTTCAGCAGAAACTCAATGTTGATTTCCTCTTCTTGGATTCTATTTTCCATGTCATTCA
Source organism: Protopterus annectens (assembly GCF_019279795.1). Classification (NCBI taxonomy): domain Eukaryota; kingdom Metazoa; phylum Chordata; order Ceratodontiformes; family Protopteridae; genus Protopterus; species Protopterus annectens. The sequence goes on along the minus strand of NC_056747.1, from coordinate 1,319,886,808 downwards.
CAGCTTCTTCTATGCCTGTCATCTGGTTCTTCTGTTGTTGCAGGTCTGTATGTAACAGGTCTATTTGTTTTGTAGTTTTTTCTATGAAGGTGTCTATTTTAGTATCCATTTTATCCATTTTATCAGTAAGTTGCTGGATTATAATTATCAGAGACTGAAGTTCTTTCTTGATGCTGGAGTCTTGAGAATTTGTCTTACTGGAACTCATTTCAGACTGATAAACTGACAGGAAAATTTCCACAGTGATTTCTGACAGGAATATTGTTAAGATTTCCTTTCTTTTTTAGATATAGTTCAAGAACTATATAAAACAAACGTATTTAGAAAGAAAATTACTTCAAAAATTAATTTTTTAAGTAATTAATTCCTGTCAGTGTAATGAAATTGGTGGAGCTGAAGAAATCTGCTGCTATCCTGTGTTCATCCTTGGCCACACCCCTCTCGCTGTCTAGGACTTCTACTAACTTACATGTATACTCTGTTCATTTATTGACTTCAACCTACAGCATATTTCAGACAGTGAGCAGACCAGAACAGTGACTCTTAATCTGGGTAGACCACAACATTAACTGATGGTTGGAAGCGATGCTACACAGTACTGCATGCCTACTTGCTTTAACTTTCTTTACCATTTCTGATAAACAGTGACACATTAATAAATATGTAAGATGCCTGACTGTCTAGACTGCAAAATCTGTATTTACTTTATTGTATTATTAACTTATGCATTAAGTTGTTACTTTGATGATTTTCTTAATTACCACACACTTGCCTCATCCAGGCCAAACACCCTGCATGGGACTGTATATTGCGAGCCCTCTCTTCTGCAGCTGTGGTAAGAGAAGGAAACTATTATGCATACCAGTTTTGCACAGATTCAGCTTGTATATTTATAAATTACTGGAAAACATACTTACATATCTGTTGGGTGCACCCATCCCTAGCCACCTGGACCCAGGTGTCCAATGTTCCTTTGCCAGACAGAGGTCACCTCTAAGGAGTCTGTATGAAACTGAGTAGAGGGACAGGGCTTTTAGCCTATCTGTGTAAGGTAGATGTTTGAGGCCCTGGATTCTTCCGGTGAGGAACCGCTGTGGTCTCTCCAGCTGCTACATGTGCTTTGTGAGGCACATGCTGAAGGGGCATTGTACTCAGGAATTGGCCTTATAACGGAAGAATACAGGGATATCCCTGGATGAGATACCTTTACTTATGAGGTGGCCCATGTAGAAAGCTTTCTGTACAGTGGAAGCAACATGGTGGTCAAAAGTCAGGTTGCTATCAACCCGGGTACCCAAATCCCTCACTACTGATTGTATACTTAGGATGTTGTTATTAATGTGATAATATGTGGGGACATCACTCTTTCCAAAGGGGTGATAATGCATTTTTTGGCATTCAGCTTGAGGCCATGTTTCTGGCACCAGTCATTTGTTTGAATGAGATCCTCTTGGAGGACGTCCACATCACTTGGGGAATTGATGATCGCACCCAGCTTGCAGTCATCTGCAAACTTGGTCAGCCATAGCCCACTGGTTTTGGCCTCCATCTCAGAAAAGTAAATCCCAAATAACAGTGGCCCCAAGACCAACCCTGGGGAACGTTGCTCATTCCGTGTCTACAGCTTGAGGTGGCTTCCATAATTTTGATTAGGTGGGTTTTACCAGTGAGCCAGTTTGCTACCCATCTGGTAACATATGGATTGATGCCTAGTTGAGAGAGTTTATCTATTATGCCTGAGTGGGGAATAGTGTTGAAGGCTTTGGCCAGGTCATGGTAGGTGGTGTGCACCTTCTTCCTCTCGTACATGACTATGGTGACTGTCTCACAGAAGTCGACCAAATTTAACAAACATGACTTCCCCTTGACAAAGCCAAACGGTGTGGCATCAAGTGTTTGGAGGCTGCCAATGTCCCTTTTAATGAGGTCCATGATCATCTGTTTCATGGCCTTGCAGATTAGGCTAGTTAGGCTGATGGGTCTATAATTTCCCAGATTGGTGGATGCTCCACCTTTGTGTAAAGGGATGACAGTGGCTGTCCTCCACTCGACTGGAACAAAGCCGGTACTCAGGCTTTGGTTGAATAGGGTGCCTAATGGTGTTGCAAGTTCATGCCTGAATTCATGTAGGATGCAGCCTGGGATTTTATCGGGTCCCATGGAGGCTGTATTTTTTGCCTTTGAGAGGGCAGTGATTACCTGTTCCCTTGAGATAAGGGGTGGGAGGCAGGTACTGCGGATGTCCTGATTTACTGATCGGGGGACAGAGGGGAAAAGTTTTCCCTGAATCTGTCAGCCAGTAGACTGGCTCTATCTACAGCATTTGTGTATGTGGTGTCCTTGACCACCAGTTCTGAACAGATCTGGGTGCTTCCTTTGAGATTGTGGACATTTGTGAAGAAGGCCTTATGATTGTCTCTAGTAAATGTGGCCAGTTTAGACTCAAAGTTAGCTTTAGAGGATTTGACTAGTGTTCTTATTTGCTTGTTCAGGCTGAGGAGAGATTGTTTCCAGTAGGGCACCTACTCCTTCTTGGTCCTGGACAGCAATTTTTTCTTTTTGTTATATAGTTTATTTATTGCAGATGTCCACCAGACAGGTTTACTCTTCCTTGTGGAGGATGATTTTGTCCTGTCAGGTATTCTTTGTTCCATGCATCTATATAAATGCTCATATAGTACTTTGGTGTAGATTAGGACATGGGTATCAGTTCCTACAGAGGGGGAGGGGGCTGTGAAGCTGTTTACACCATCCCTCAGGAGGCTGTATTCAGCTTTGGAGAAGTTTTATTGGTTGACCATAGCTAAAGGGGGTCAGTGGAGATGGTGACTTTGAAAGTGACTGCTTTATGGTCAGATCTTACCAGGGAGGATGATACTGTAGGAGGGCTGCAGTGGTTACTCATATTGGTTAATGCTAAGTCCAAGATATTATCACCTCCTGTGGGGGTATCAACTAGCTGTTCCAAGGCATTTGTATTGATAAAATCGAGGAATCTCGGGGCATTTGTGTTCTGAGTAGTTTTTAGAGTCTATAGTTGGGTAATTAAAGTCACCCAATATCAGGGTAAAAGGTTGAATCTTGATAGATTTAATGAGGTCTACATAGGTGGAGTGGACATTTTGAGTCAAATTTTGTGACCTGTAGCTCGCTATAATTTGAATAGGGGTCTTGTTAATGGTTAACTACACCTGGAGTGTTTCCTGTGTGTCATACTGTTTGACTAGCCTGGAGGTGTGTGTGTCTTTAATATATTGAAACTCCACCTTCTTTGGCTTTGCTCCTCACAGTTTGGGGACTGAATGTATGATAGGATGAGTTGCCAGGTAAGGCTGGGGTGCTGTCTGCAGCTTTGAACCAGGTTTCTGTGACTGCACAAATGTCAGCATCTTCCTCACCAGGGTGGGGGATATCATATGCACTGTAAGGTCCCTGGCCAAATTATCCCAGTCCTCAGACTTACACTCTGAGCCCTGGTAATCACCCTGTAACAGCCAGAGTTCATAGTGTCATACAAGGGGTCCACTGAAACCCTGGACTCCTGCACACCCCACGTTTGTGCCCTAAAATGCACTCTCTCACTAACGCCAGCAACCATACCCACATTCAAGGACTGGCTCCAAGGAAGGATGTGAAATTCCCACCTATTGACCTTTATATTGGCTGTATTCTCACCCTTGCACATCATACTGTAACTTCAAAAACGTGTCATGTCGCTTAGCATCACGCAAACGTGCACAATCCATGTTTAAGAGAAGCTTAGCAATGCACAAACTGGAAAAGACTGTTGATGTTTAAGCACTGCTTAGCATCGCACAGCTTTTCTGTTGGTAAATGTAACAATTATTTAATCTGAAGTCAACCAATGTTTCAGTTACCTGACACAGTTTCACAGCACTATTGTAAAAGGAATTATTAGCCAGGACTAGAGCCCAGGACCTACTACATTGCAGATAATGACTCAATCTATTTAGCCACTGGGACACTGCATGAAACTGGAATATCTTCAAATATACTGTGAAGGTGTCTGTAAGGGTAGTGCAGCTTTGCTGCATGCGTTTGCACATTGCTAAACACAGTGGACTTACAACAATTGAATACATCCAGTTTCTATTTTTAGCTGTCTAGCAGATGTTTACTGCTTAAGTATGCTTCCCTATGCCTAGCTAAGCAATGCACCACATCATGCAAACAAGGACAAAAAAACAAAAATTAATATTGAATGCATCCAGTTTCTATTTTAGCTGTCTAGTAGATGTCTCCTGCTTAAGTATGTCTCCCTATGCCTAGCTAAGCAAAGCTCCACATTGTGCAAGCACAAAAAAAAAAAACATAAATAAAAACATTATTTATTAACACTGAATGCATCCAGTTTCTAGTTTTAGATGACTAGTGGATGTCTGATGTGTATCTGTGCAAAGCTAAGCACAGTTAAGCAACATGCCACACTGTGCAAGCAAACATATAAATACATAAATGCAAAAAAAAAAATTAAAATGCAATGTAATGAAATAAAAATTTCTTGGACACCTTTCAGGCAAGGTGGATGGGCCAAAAGGTGTGTGGCTACACCATCAGTCTTACACAAATTCAATATCTGTGTTGCTGTGACCTCCCTTAGGCGCGTACCATAATTAATATGTATGGTGCGCTGCTGAGGGTGAACCATGATCATGTACATGGATATATTCCATGTAGGCTCTACACAGAGCCTATACTGACTTTATTGAATCATGAGGACTGTCTATAAAACCTTTATGAATATAATATGGGGATTGTTTGGGAGAATTGATAGGTAAAGGGGTATAAGGAGTAAATGGAAAAGAGGTGAAGTAAATGTTAGTAGCAATAGAAAAAGTACTAGATGTTATTTAAGGGAGATTAAAGATGCAAGGTTGGCTGCATGTGAAGTTATAGAAGCACTTGGGGTGGAAGTGATGAGGCTATGTGGCATATTTTAGAGGATTATCGGCTGGGAAAAATAATAAAAGTATTAAAGGAGTGTTATGAGTCTTCTTGGGTGAAAATGATGATAAACGGCTGATTAAGAAAGAAAATAAAAATTGAGGTGAATGCATGTGAAGTTGCAGAAGCAGTTGGTTTGGTAAGTGATGAGGTTATGTGGCATATTTTAGAGGATTATGGGGTGGGAAAAATAAAAGTATTAAAGAAGTGTTATGTGCCATCTTGAGTGAAAATTATGGTAAACACCTGGTTAAGAAAAGAAAAGAAAAATTGAAGAAGGAGTGAAAAAATTGTTCTTGATTATGATGTTTTTGTTTGTGCTAGTGATGATTGCAATAATACAAATAAATTGCCGAAACTGGATAAGCAGGATGGGTAATGGAAAAAGGTGTAATGATCGCTGTTTGTCTTTCAAATACTGCAACAAAATATATTGTATGGATGAGGGAAACTGTGACAAGGATGAAGAAGAAGAAGAAGCTGGATTAATCTTATGTATATAGATATACAATTAAGGATATGTATAGGTTTACCATCAAAATGTGGAAAATCAAAACATTTTTCCAGATTTGGATTGAATTTGTTTTCCGAATTTGGTAATATAGAATTACCAAAATGGCGGAAATGGTAACCACAAAATCGACATTTGAACACTGGAAGTTCCAATATCAAAAGTCCGTGTTACCTATAAAATTTTTGCACGGGGGGGGCTGCACCCCCTGCACCCCTCATGTGGGGGGCTGCGCCCATCCCCCACCTCTGCTTATTATATATTCTAGCTCAGAGATTGTACTACAGTGAGGAAAATGGAACATTTTCCAATCCCCACTGTGCCTCAATCTCAATTCAACACGTTGACTGCATATTAGCGAATGTGTACTCATTTTTGTTAATATGCAGCCATAAATTTTCAGTTCAACATTACAGATGTTGGTAGAACAGACTTTTGACCAACCAGTTTTTTCAAACTGCATTTTCACACGTTGATGGTAAACCATATGTGTGTGTGTGTGTGTGTGTGTGTGTGTGTGTGTGTGTGTGTGTGTGTGTTTGTGTGTGTGTGTGTGTGTGTGTGTTTGTGTGTGTATGTATATATATATATATATATATATATATATATATATATATATATATATATATATATAGGTTTAGTATTACAATGCCGACATAGCATTGTACGCCTATGAACTATTAAACTACAGAAGCTACATAATCAAACATTATACTGGAAAATGTACTGTGTACTGTACAGTTAGGGAAATACATCCCTTTCCTCACTGTAGTGCAATCTCAGAGTTGGAATAGTTAGGGGGGCACAACCCCCCCATAGGGGTGTGCAGGCGGGCTTGCCCCCTGCGTAAATGGGATGTTAGGTCTACTGGTTAGGGAGTTAGGGCAAGGGTGAAATTGCTGTTAAGTGCTTTAAAATGATGTGTTCGACATTTTTGGCATTAACAGCTGATTTTTGACATTAAGGTCATTAGGTAATGTGTACTTTTGGCACATTAGTTCACTGTTAAGCACCGTTTTTGTTTTAATTTTCGATATTTTAATAGTAAACCTATATATAGATATATGTATGCATATATATATATATATATATATATATATATATTTATATAGATAGATAGATATATAGTATATATATATATATATATATATATATATATATATATATATATATATGTATATATATATATATATATATATATATATATATATATATATATATATATATATATATACATATATATATGTATATATATATATATATATATATATATATATATATCTACACCTATAGATATATGGATTTATATCATAGTATCTAGTTTTTGGAAACTCAAAATTCATATGGTCGATACCACATGACCGAGTTTCTAAAAACTCGAATTAAAAAAAATAAATCTACATTTTTGCATGTCAGCTCTACCCCCACACCCTCTGCAAATTATATTTAACAACTCTGAGATCGAACTAGAGTGGGAAAAAGTGTAAATTCCCCAATCCCCACCATACTGCGATTTACATAGACGTGGTTTACCTGGAAATGTACCCTTTTCTCCACTCTAATGCACATGGTCTGCTTAGGTCAAGGAGTGCCATAGGGAAAAGGGCTCCACAGCTCCTCCCACACCACCTGGTGCCCCCTTACTGGTCTATTTACACCATCAAGTTTACTGGAAAAGCATCCCTGCTAGACCGGCACCCTAGTTGGCCTATGCCTAAGGCCGGCTATGTTATTGCAATCTCAGTTGGTACATATAATTTGCAGAGGGGGATGCCCCCTGCAAAAACATAGATTTTTTTTTTTTATTTAAGTTTTTGGAAACTCAATCATATGGTCTCAAACATTTGGATTTCATGTTTCTGAAAACACTGTAATATGATATAAATCCATGCATCTCCTATATGGTAAGTGAAACTGTTTTGTTTACTAGAATTTATTATGCTACATTTTTTTCTTTTAATTTGAGACAATTGTCCTTGTGCCCATTGTTAACATGATCTTAGCCATGTTGGAGCAATTGTGAGTTAGTTGAAGCTTGAATAACAACACCTAGTTTACAGTCATCTTCAAACTTAGTTAGCCATAGACCAGAAGCGCTCACCTGAAGGTTTGAGAAATACATGATGAATAGGAAAGGGAGCAAAACTGAACCCTGTGATATACCGCTGTAAGTGTTTTGCTTTCTGAAGAGGCATCTGCTACTCTAACCTCATGAGTTGTGTCAGAGAGCCAGTTGGTGATCCATCACACAGTACACAGATTTATATTCAGATTTACAAGTTATCAATAATGCCTGCATGGGGAATAGTGTCAAAGGCCTTGGTTAGGTCTAGACATGCTGTATGCACTGCATCTTGCACAGTAGGCTTAAAGCCGGTGGGTTTATCTGGAGGAGGGACATTTGTAGCACAGGTTGATTGTTTAAATGGAAGAATGCCTGACAAGGATATTAGAATTCCATCGCTGGAAAGGCAAATAAAAGTAGTATCTGGCAGGGGATAATAATGCCTTTTCCATGGATAATGTATACCAAGCAAGGAAATATGGACTGGTCCTTTTAAAAGCATCTGCATCCCAGGGAATTGAATTCTGATGCATGTGTGTCTTTTAAAGCCAGAATATATTCAGTGACAGAAGTTATAAGAGTGAGAGTCCAGATGAGTATGGAGCACATTGGAGAAAGGAGGGGCAAACTGAAGCTGGAGCAGCCAGCTCCAAGTTGAGAGTCTGTTTCGGAAAAATATAATTGCCACTAGTTGTCATTATACATAGCTAGGACTGGGAAGTGCATAGCCAAACAATTATTGGTAACAGACTTACTTTTTCTTCAATGGAAGTCCTCATAATAAGAGACTTTGAAATTCCTGATTCCTTCATTGTTGAAGAGACTTTTACTTGTTTGCTTTGTGCACCATTGATAAAGACTTATTTCTTGAGCACTGTTTAATTAGAAAGTGCATTTCAGACTATTAGCCCTGAAAAGTGTGTTTTGTAAAAGGACTGAGTATTGCCATTAATGCAGCTTATAAACTGAACTGTTTGCTTTAATGAAAACCAAAATGTTGCTTTATTTCACTTGTACCTACATGTTTGGTCTGCTCACAGCAAAGTCAGCCTACTTTATGTTCGACTAAATAAATATGCAGTTCTTCAAGAAATGGCTTGTGTCATTTTGATGGGTTTGACTACCCCCCCAGACATATATGCATCATATCTCTCGACCTCTTAAAGCAAGAAATATGGACAAAGCTATAAATAATTGGTGGACAGTGGCCCAAAAATAGGGGCAATTTTTAGGTATTGCTCTAACAAACTTAGTTAATAGAATAACTGGTTTTGCATTAGCATAAATTCTCTGAAGGGTATGAAGTCTGAATCTCAAATGTCTGTCATTATTTTCTGACTTCATTCTTGAATGATTTGCCAATGATTCGCCAGAAAAACAGAATTTTATGATAAACGGACCAAAAATATCATACAAAAATCTGGACATCCTGTGAAAATCTGTACAGTTGAGAGGTATTAAGAGTAAGGTATAAAGTTTCACTTCACAGGTTTGAGCAAATGTCTTTTTTACTGTGCATGACAGATTAATATATGAAATATAAGTTATTTAGTTCACCCCAAAGCCTGTATTAACGTATTTTTTAGATAATCAGATCAGGTGGTTGCTGTCACGATGTTATGATCCATTATACCTTAATTGTTATGAGAAAACAGATTACAAAGAAACATAAATATTTATAGTTCTGGCTTCATTAATGCAAACTGATTAAGAATGCATTTGTCTAAGATCGTATTTTAATTTCTCTGCTGTTATTATTGATCCAGTTTGAAGCCTACATTCCATGACTGATAGAGCCTTTAAAAATTCATTAGCCTTAAGGCAAAATAGACTTAAAAGGCATATGTCTCGCAATAGCCAAGAGCTCACTGAAAACATTCCTGAATGGCCTGGTTTTTAATGACAACTCTGATAAAGAATTTTTATTTCTGCTGTGAACTATGTTGGTTATTGTTTTTTTTTTATTACTGTTAAACGTTGTGAATTTTTTTCCTAATTTTATTTGCATAGATGTTTAATAATTCCTTGAATTTGAATGGTGCCACCGAAATGGTGTGCAAAGGTTTCATTGTTTTAAATCTGCAAATAACGGCACAAATTACTGAGAAGAAAGAAATGATTGCATTAAATAAAAAATGTTTAAGAGGCGACAGCATATGGTTAACATTGCTTTCAAATTAACAATCTGTGTGCTGACAACAATAGACATTTTTCTGGATGTTCACGGATACTGCTAGTGAATTAGTTTTGGTAATAGCTGATGCTGAACATGAAGTGTGAAGTGCACGAACACATTTCTTTATTGTTCATTTAAAAAATATTTTCAGGAAAATTTACTAAAGTAAGATAAAAAAAAATGCTCTGTGTGTGACCATGCAACCTGCTCAATTATATACCAGAAACATAAAAACAATTGAAATGGTTCACATCGTCTTCTTTCTTTTGGCTTTTCCCGGTTAGGGGTCACCACAGTGGAACTCCGGTCCACTAATGATTGGCAGCAGATTTTTGAGGTGCCAGCTCGACGCCCAGCCTTCAACGAAGGCATGCCCTACACATGTCTTTCGAATGCCACTCGACCACGGGGAGGACATGCAGACTCCACACAGAAGGTGCTCCAACCGAGAATCGAATGGGAGAACCTCTTGCTGCGAGGTGACAACGCTACCGCTGCACCACCGCGGCTAATTGAAATGGTTCACATAGCATTCTGAAATCCAAGTGTGTCTCTCAGAAACCAGATGTAATAAAAAACAAAATGAACTGCAGACCACAAATAAAAAAGATTGGACTTATTGAACTGAAATTATGAGCAGGAAAATAAAACAAATTCAGCTCAGATTTCATCTCTCTATCACACCCATTTCTCCCAAAAAATACCCTCTACCACTCCACCACCAATTATCACCAAATAACACTTAGCCACTGTGCTCTCTAAAGCTAAAAACACAGCATTAATAGGGCCTGATGATATACCAGTTTGCCTCTCAAACATCTTAAATCAGGACTTATCAGACCCATTAGGATCTCTGTTTAACCACAGCCTCTGGACTGTCTTTGTCCAGATAGAGTGGAGGACAGCAATAGTCATCCTTCTGTATAAAGTGGGGACATTTACTGTCCTGGGAAATTACAGACCCATCAGTTTGACTAGTCTTATATGTAAATCCATGGAATGAATAATCATGGACCTGATAAATAATGACATAGAAAACCTTCAAACACTGGACCTGACCAAATTAAACTTTGTCAAGGGCAGGTTATTCTTACCGAATCTGGTGGATTTCTTTAAGAAAGTCACTAGGGCCATGGATGAGGGTATAACAGTACATACCACCTACATCAACCTGGCCAAGGCATTTGACACAATTCCCCACTCAGATATTATAAACAAACTCACAAAACTGGGAATAAATCCCTACATCACCAGATGGACAGTCGATTGGCTCATGGACATGGGACACATGGACACATGGTTAAAGTGGGGGACTCCAGATCCAGCATGAGACCAGTAAATAGTGGTGTGCTACAGGGCTCAGTGCTGGGACCAGACCAGTAACTAGTGGTGTGCCACAGGCCTAAGTGCTGGAACCAGACCAGTAACTAGTGGTGTGCCATAGGTCCCAGTGCTGGGACCTCTGCTGTTCAAAATATATTTCTTTGGGAAGTCAAATTCCCCTGCAAATTACAACATTATTAGCACACCTCTAAGAGTACACTAAGAGGTGAGAGATCTAGCTATACAGATAAATAGTATCCTGAACTTTAACTTCCATGTATCCACAGTGGTGAGGAAGTCTTTCTATGTGGCACAACTTATAAGTAAAGATATGGCATCCAGATCCAAGGAAATTACATTCCCAGAGTACTCAGCCCTCATTAGATCAATAATTGAGTACAATGTGCAATTTGGCATATACTTGACTTGGCATTTACATCAGTTGGAGCAACCTCAGAGGTTCCTCACAAAGAAAATACAGGGTGTAAACAACATGTCCTATACAGACAGACTAAAACCCTATCCCTTTACTCTGTCTCCTACCAACTATTAAGGGGGAACCTATGCCTGATCTATTCTTTTTTTATTCTTCACCATTTTAGGGTGATCTAGTGGTGTTCATATAATCAGGGGACTTGCTAAGGGTCACACAGTATTCATATAGGTTCATAGGTTCATAGGTTGGTACTAGGCTATCGTTCCTAGGGCCTATACAAGCCTAGCCATAACAATTCCCTGGATATTTCTTCCCGCAATATTTACTTCCCTGGACCCCTGTCTAGCAGGGTGACTGACGTGATCCCTGGGGTGAATTTCCTATCTCTCATCCAATCGTCAAGGTTCCTCTCTGGGTCAGGAACCTATCCCTCCAGCATGTTTTGTTCATTGTGATGACAAGGTTTAGATCCCTGGAGCATGTGGCTCTTAGGTTTTAGTTAATTTTCATATCACTAAGTCTGCATTTACTTACTCTGCTCCATCCATTGTTGGGTGTTAATTTACATCTTTATTTAGTAATTGGAAGATCTTTGAAAACAATAACGCTAAGGCTTTTGTGTAAGGAGCAAACACAGGACAATGAAATCAGAAGGCCAATCCTAACAGAATATTATCAGCATTTTAATTTCACTAACTCTTCCTCTATAACCGCTCCTTCCACCATGTTATCAGCACTGTTGTCGCATGTGTTTTCCTTTAAGTATATCTTTAGCACTGTGATCTCACTAACTATTCCTCTCACGATCTCATTAGCACTGTGATCTCATCAACTTTTCTACTCAGTGTGACCTCGCTAATTCTTCTTCCCAGTATTCCCAGTGTATTTCCAATGGTATGACCTCAGCAACAGTTTTTCATCTGCACTATGAGCTCAGTATCACTTTCTTGCAGTGCATCAGCTATCCTATAATCTGAGTATTCTTTCAACTTTATCTGCAGTACTGGGACCTCACTAAGTATTGTTCTCATCATGTCATTAGTAGAGTGACCTAAATGAGCCTTCCGCTCATTACACGATTGAAACATTAACCAGTCCTGACAGAACATCTTCCACAGTCTCACCTCACCAACTGTTGTCACTGGTGATCGAGAAATGTGAATCGCCCAGCCAGCCTGTTGGTATGGGGGCAGGGTGTTCTCCTCTTGATTAGCGACTCAGGTTTGATTTGTGATCTGGTCCCTCAAAGTTTGCAGAGTAAGGGATCGTGAACAGGAGCTCACTGAACAGCTTCCATGAAAAGGGCGATTCAGAAATGTAGAACTGCCCTTTTTTGTGATTGATAAGATACTGCAGACAGAACCTCTGTAATGGGACAACAGATGAGCATGCATTTAATGTTTGGGTTATTAAGTCCCGTATCTCTAATGAGATGCATGTGCAAGTACATTTAAAGATGCACCAGTAATGTAGTTGGACGAAGCAGTGTTGCAGTGGTTAGCATCGTCACCTCACCATAAGAGGGTCTCAAGTTCAATTCTTGCTTGGGGTGCCTTCTGTGCAAAATCTGCATGTCTTTCTTACATTCATGCGGGTTTCCTACAGGTGCTCCTATATTCCAACGACATGCGTTTGAAGCTTTACTTCCAGGGCCCCTGCTGAAAAGTGGCTATGCCCCAGTTGGACTTTTCCAGATGGTAAACAAATGTTTAATAAATACATAAAGAAAGAAATAAACCACATACCAGGTTTGCATATGGTGAAGGCTGATTTCATACCAGTCTTTATTCACCACTGGTATAAATAACAAATGGTCAGATAATGGGATGTCTGTGACAGATCGAATGAAAATGGAATTTCTTGAAGATGAACTGGTGAATTATGGCATGTAGCAAGTGAGACACCTGGACATGTGTTGCACATCTCAGAAATCCCATGATGACAGTACTGTTAGAATAAATGAGCCATGACAGACAACTTCCAAATAAGGGTAGACTTTTAAAACATATGCATCAGTGTAGATAGCGTGAACAAGTAAAGCTACTCAGCACGTTAAAAACTCATTGGAATTTGAAACCAAACAGATACTATGATTATTAATACAACCTGCTGTTGTCTGATGATGGCTCTTAACAGAGGTGATACTGTCAAAATACAACTAATATTTCCAAACAAGAAAACCACCAGGGAAACACTTCTGTTCCTTGTATTTATGTTATGTGCTGAAAATTCCAGTTCTAGCATCTCTTCTATGAGTGTTTTCTGGAAACATAAGCTTTCTTTTATGTCACAACTATGGAGACATTGTGGTTTAAGTTAAAGAATAGCACAGAATAGGTTTTATATTATTTTTAAACATTTTGTTTTATCATGTTTCTTACATCAAATTTATTTCTCTACAATACTTTTTATATCACCATTGATTTGTACTGTCTGTTTAATATTTTGCATTCTGATTTCTTCTTATTTAATTTGCTGTCTGTATAGCTTGACAGTGTGTGAGATTCTACATTTTTCACTGAAGTGTTAATCCCTGAGAAAAGGTTAATTCCTGTAAAAAGAGAATCACTGTTGCCTTGTGGAATGGCTCAATTACTAAGCTGTTAATTAGTTAGTGAAAAGGTAATATAAATGCATGCTGGTCTGTAATGTATGCTTGAGAATCTTGTAAAAGTGAAAATCTCAGACAAAGTGGTATTTTTTAAAAGAAAGCAAATGCAGTCTAGTACAGAAAGTATTTCAGTTTAAATTGATCCATGTATTTTATTAATTTTGTTTTGATAATTATATATGTATTAGGTTGAATTTTTTCTGATATCTTTACACTGTCAAAGTTAACATTTAAGAAAGGTAAGAGCTTTTATTGTTCCACTTTAGAATTGGTAGTGGTGCAGGTGTTTAAATTTTCTGTTTCTTTCTGAGTAACCAGTGGCCTTTCTACAGTAATGGAAGACAGAACGCCTGATTAACTACATTAGCTTAGTGAAACTGAGTGCTTTTCAGCAGTTTATATATATACGTGTGTGTGTGTGTGTGTGTGTGTGTGTGTGTGTGTGTGTGTGTGTGTGTGTGTGTGTGTGTGTGTGTGTGTGTGCACTTTTGTTTGTTTCTTTATTCTTTTTTGTAAATCCAGAAGATGGGCTAATCTGGTTTACTATTTTCAGTCACCGCCTGGGCTCATGTCAGTTTCAGAATTGCAAATACTTTACAACCTGACATTTTAAACACAGGTTCAAATATTATGCACTCATACACAGATTTACAGCACTTATCTTGGTGGATATTTACCCTTGATATTTAAAAACAATATAAAAACATAGATTCACTAATATGAAATTCAGGCACACAAGGGACAGCCATAGATATGTTTTGCATTGTTACATCACCCTAGCAACGTGACATCTGGACATTATGAGCAAAATTTGAAGAAAATTAGAACTTTGCAGGAAGACTGTATCAAAGTCATGCTTTAGTTTTATAAAAGGAGGCTAAAGCCAGAAGGTATTAGCTGTGGATAGAAAAAAGTATAAACTAATCTTCTTCTTCTTCTTACAGCTTTTCCCGGTTAGGGGTCACCACAGTGGATCACCTGTCCGCTCATGATTAGCAGTGGAGTTTTACAGTGTCAAGTTGCCAGCCCGGCACCCAACCTTCCACAGAAGGCACACACACATGCACACTCACACCTAGGGCCAGTTTAGAGTGTCCAATCCACCTACTGCATGTCTTTGGAATGTGGGAGGAAACCGGAGCACCCAGGAGGAAACCCACGTGACCACAGGGAGGACATGCAGACTCCGCACAGAAGGCACCCCAGCCAAGGATCGAACCGGAGCAGCAGAAATAATCAATGGAAACTGCAGGATAGACTAGAAAATGGTATGGTTAGATACAACTAGTATGACATAATGATAAGAACATTATGAAATGGTAACTATATTACTTTTTTGGAAAGTGTAAAATAAAATCCATATATCTGATATGGATTCCTGACCTTGTGTTTCTTGCATCCATTATGGAGTTAAAGGTATTAGATTATAATAAACAAGTTTTAAGAAACCCATTGGGCAGCACAGTGTAACAGCAGTTAACAGTTTTCCCTAGGGTACTTGCTTTTCCATTCTGGTTCGCAGGTAGGCTACCTGTGTACAGCCTGCACTTCTTCATTGTATCCACATGAGTTTTCTACAGGTGATCCCATTTTTCTACCATATACCAAAAGTGTAACATGGGCAAATCAGTTATCTGCCAGATTTCATGTTGATGTACATGTCATGTGTGATTGAATGTGTTTGTATATCCTTGCAGGAGGCTGACACCCTATTTAGGATTATCTCAGTGGTCTGGGACCATTAACTATCAAAATTGGTTCTAGACATACCTCTCAACTGTCCCTGATTTTGACTCAAATTTTAACTTTGTCTCTCTTAATCCCTCCTAAAACTAGTGACTTTTTGGAGGAAAGGTGGTGAATTACACTTAATGAATAATGACAATAATTAAGAGTTATAAACTTCTTTTACTTCAGAAAATATGTATTAATTCATATGCTCTGATTCTGTCAATGTTTCAAGTTAATAGCACTAATATTTTAAAAGTGTCCCTGATTGTCCCTGATTTTTCCTCGACTTGTCCCTGATTCTGTTGAAATTTGCCCCCAGTTGGTTGAGAGGTCTGGTTCTAGCTCTTTCAGTGCCTTTGAATTGGATTGTGCACATATGTGAGAATGAATGAATGATCAATATTAAAATAAATAGTAGGTTATATAAGAAAGTTCATTAAATCCAGAACTCGCAAGGTTGTGGTCAACTTGTATTTCCAGCCTAATTTGGAGAAAGATTGACTAAACAAGCTCTCCATGGGCCAGTCCTTCTAATACCACAGTCCAAAGCAGCACAGAATGAATTCAGAGAAAATTAACCAAACTAGTAAAGGACATTAGCAGTTTTGATTACAGTCAGTGAGTCCAAAGCAGCACAGAATGAATTCAGAGAAAATTAACCAAACTAGTAAAGGACATTAGCAGTTTTGATTACAGTCAGTGAGTACATTATTTATGGCTGCATTTTTCTAAATTATAGGAAGTGAGAGGGGAAATTAATGCAACTATGTAAGGTGACTTGAGATGGTTATCTTGGAGAATGTAGCAATATGCTGGTATTAAAGTCAAATTTATAAGAGCAATGCACAGAACAGAGAAATAATAGAACTTCCTGCCTTCTAACATTAGGTAAAGCCTTGATTTAAAGTGTTTTTAAACAAGAAGTAGCCAGGTGTTATTGAATTAGGTGGTCCAGTATTAAATAGGGAGACAGAATGGGTATCTGTCCAGGCCTGTTTGTATGTATGTAAATAAGACCGTACATATAAGATGACTATGGCTCACACACATATTCTAGGATATGACTGGGATATTATGGTAGACAGTTTCTATAAAAAAATGAGTATGTACTGAGTGATAGGTTCTTGCATTCTAGTAGGGCCAATCAGTCCAGTTTCGTCAGGATTTTACAATGGAGTGTTCTCAGTGGTATTTTAGTGGTAGAGTTCTCCACCACAGTCAGTGATGCCTATAAACATAATTGTTAGCCTCAGTTTAGTGGTAAACAAAAGGAAAATCTGTAATGTGCACCAAGAGAAGCAAATATATTCTGTATGAGAACTACAGCATTTATTAAAACAAAATTAATTCATTACAAAAAAAAAATCTCAAGTATCAAATCAGCAGACACAAAATCCCACAATATTATAGAAAGGAATCCACACACCTTTTTCATGAAGGAAAAATAAACATAGTTTAAACATAGTTTAATATGTACATTGGCTTAATTACTCACCCAAGCAAGACTCTAAAAGAACTGCAGGGAGCAACCCCCCCACACTTCTTCACCAGTGTGATGGCTTCATCTGTTACATCATACTTAACTGATTCCATGGACACACATCCATAAAGAAAAGACAACCCACTCAAAAAAGCCAAAGCAACAGAGGCACCATCAATATAGTATATAAATATTTTTCAGCCCTATGTCTCAGATAAGCAGGTCCAGTCATTTGGTATGTGGCTGCTAGACATTCCAGATGCATATTTAGAATGTTTTGGTAAATCATCTTTTTCATATCTTGCACCTGTTCTCTGGAATAGGATACCATCCTGGATTTGAGCAAGTGAGGCAGAGTCTACCTTTTGGCAGTCCCTGATGTTCCACAATTTTGGGAAAGTCTGCTGTGAGCCTGGTAAAGGAACCTGGTAGAGGTTAACATACTAGTTTTCAATTCCTGAATTTTTGACAAGCTTGTGAGCTAATGCTGTTTTTTAGCAACTGTAGATTTTTTAGATTGACTACAAACTTAGTTGGTTGTCTTTGTTTAATCTTTTTCCTTAGCTTACCAGTCTTATTAAATCTTTTGAGTATTATTCTCTCCTTTATTTATTTTTATTTTACATTTGTTGACCAGGAAAGTCCGACTAGATACATGTCCATTTTCAGCGGAGGCCCGGGGAGAAAAGCTTCAAATATACATAAACAAGTGTCATTACAATGAAATTCTTATTTTGTATTATAACAACATAGATATATATTTAATGCTATATACACACAATTACATGCTTTTCTAAAGTACAAACAGGAAATAGAGTAAGTTAATAGTTAAGGAAGAAACAGATGGAGATTGCATCTGGGAAGATAAAAAGGGGAAACACATAGCCTTAATGTGGCTAACATATATGCTAACAATCTTATTACAAATCATACCAGCAGGAGAGAGACAAATTAATTCAGAGCAATTTAAGGATCAGAATTTTTATACGTGTAGCTAGGTTCTCATATTTTGTTTCTATTTGAGTGGGGTTTGTCAGGGTTTGTGCATGGACAAAGCCAATGTGTTTTTAGGTGTTTCTTTAGGGATATTTTGAATTGGGATAGGGAGGACTCAGTAGGAAGTAAGTTCCAGTTTTTGCCAGCAGAGCTGGAGAACAGTGATTCTCCAGCTGCATTGTGAGCTTTAATAGTTTGTACTAGCAATCTGTTGGAAGAGCGGATGGCTTTTAGGTTATTGTAGGGAGTAATAATATTTTTCAGTATGGATGTACTGTCTGGTTGGAAGAAAATCTTGTGAACGACTATAAGTTGGATATATTGAAGTTGATAGGGTAGTTCTAGCCATTCTAGGGATTTAAGGTTTAGGCAGTGATGGGTTCTATAAGCTGAACCTGTAGCAAATCTGGCTATATTATTGTAGCAGTTAGTAAGTTTATTGAGGTTTGATTTGCTTAGGTTTACGAAGATGGATGAGGTGTAAAGAAGGGTTGATAGCAGGTGTGGCAGCTGGGGTTAGGAATTGTTTAATTCTGTATAAAGAGCCTAGTTTCTTATTAACTGTTTTCATTGTTCTGTCTATGTGAGCATCAAACTTTAGGTTGTTGTCAATGATTACCCCAATTGGTTTAGTACAAGGTTCTGGGGAAATTATAGTGCTATTGTTACATGTTATGGTGAGAGATGGTGAGGAGAGTTTGCAAGTAGGGGAGAAGAGTAATAGTTAAGTTTTATTTGGGTTTAATAGTAGTCAGCGACTAGTGAGCCAGTTCTCTACTTTACTGAAAGTGATTTGGGTTAAGGATTGTAAGTCTGTGGGTGAGGTGGCAGAGCAAATTAGTGTGGAGTCATCTGCATACTGAATATAAGTTGCATCTGGGATGGTTTTGTGCAGGTCATTGATGAATATGGAGAATAGGAGGGGACCTAATATAGATCCTTGGGGGACGCCAAGGGTGACTGGTAGGAGGGGGAATAGGTGATCTTTCCATAGTACAGCTTGTTGTCTGTCACTTAGGTAAGAATGAAACCAGCTAATTGCTAGGTTGTCTATAGAGAGGGATTTTAGTGTGTCCAGGAGTAGTTGGTGGTTTACCATGTCAAATGCCTTGGACAGGCCTAGAAAGAGAGCAGCGAAGAGCGTATTGTCATTACGGTTATGATTTATTGTGTGAGAGAAGGAGAGAAGGGCTGAGGTAGTGCTATGGGAAGGTCTAAATCCATGCTGGGAGGGGGCTAGGAGATTGTTCTGATTCCGGTAGGCTAGATATTGCTTATGGATGCATTTTGTCATTATTTTAGCCAAGGGGAGAGAGGATGGCAATAGGTCTATAGTTTGAGAGTTCAGTGGAATGTCCACCTTTATGAAGAGGAATAATATCTGAGATATTCCAGATGGAGGGAATGTACGATTCGAGAATAGTTTGATTGATTAAAATTGAAATTGGGTATGCGATTTCATTAGCAGCTTTTTGGAGAAAGTCTGTGGGAAGTAGGTCTGCTGAAAGGGTAGTGGGTTTCAGTTTTTTAAATAGGGACTTAATAAATGATGTAGGTACTGGATCAAACTTGAAGGGGATTTTATTTTGTTGTGGGGGTATGGCAGTAGTTGAGGTATTGGGAGATAGTTGGTTGGCTAGGGATTGCACAGTTTCTGTAAAGAAAGTGTTAAAGGTATTAGCAACAATATTAGGAGGTTGCTGTAGGGTAGCTAAGGGGGTAGGGATGAATGATTTACCTGGGTGGAGGAGTCTATTTAAGCCTGTCCAGAATTGTTGTGGTTGATTTTGGTGCTTCTGTTGCAGATTATAGCAGTAACTTTTTTTTGTCTAGGATGATGGACTTCTTTGTATAATTTCTTAGTTGTTTACATTTGAAGTGATCTCTTTGGGATTTAACGGTTCTCCAGGAGGTCCAAGCTTTGTTTCTGTATTCTGTTTCTCATATTATTATTGTCATTTTTAAACCCTTAATAAATGAATGAATGGATGAATGAATGAATGACTCAATCAATCATTCAATCAATCATTACTAAGTTTCTGATATCCTGTTAACCCTAAACAGATTTGCAAAGAAGCCAGTATGGAATCATATATAAGATATATTGATCTGAAAACCCTGCCATAACAACAGTGGTAATCAACTATAATGTACTTCATGCTTATTACTATGATATTACCAGCCTTGATATTGCATAATGCAGTCACACAGTATATTCCCACAATAGTAATATGTTTTCACATTAAGCAGGGATCATAAGAAAACACCAAGACATCTAAATTCGGCAGTAGTTTCTAGCCTCTTACGCTATTCTGGTTCATGTCATGATGTACAGATACATTCTTTAGCATATAAGTATCAAGAGAACATGACCTTTGTTTTGTTCATATTACTCTGAAATCAAGGTTACTGAACCAAATAATGAACCTCTTTCGGTCAGTATAATGTCTCGTGAGAATTCCCAGAACAGCTGTAAATCAGGCTGTTTGCATTGTGTCATTACTACAAAAGAGCTAGTCTCTTGGGAACACCTTCAGCAGTTTTCTGTAGTTAAGAAAAAAGCATGCAGTAGGACCATAAAATAAAGGAATTTTAAGAGAGCGAAGGTAGCTCTAAGCCATGGAGTCTAAAAACAAATCATGCATAAATGAAAGAAAGAAACATGGCTTCTATAAGTAGACATTTACCCACAGCAGCCATAATGAAAGATGTTAAGCAATCAATTGCAGTGGGGATTTTTCAGTTCTTGGAAAGGATTCTTGCGCACAACAGGGAAGGCAGTTGATATTAAAGCAATTCAGAATGTATGTTGGGCAGGCAATAACATCTATATATCTTTAAATTATGTTAAATAATTAAAGACAAAATGTGTCTGGTGGCCACTTGTGTTAAGACTTCCAGTTATAAAAATGCAGGGTTTCTGAGTGAACCCCCTGTCATTTCTTAAATTAACTGAAGCTGCAGCAGCGTTATTATAGGTGAAATGTTTCCATTGTAGCATCCTTCGGTGGAGTTATTCTACTTTATACGCTACTTAACAAATTCAGTTTAAGTTTAGTTTCATTGATTAAATGGATTTACAGTTGTAGCTGTGCGCTGTTCTGTAATATCTTCCCTGTGTAGAACTTTAGTGCTTTTGTTTCTTAAATTAAAACATGATGAACTGAGCTAGTTAAGGCGAGTAGTATTTGTTCATATGTTATTGTTTTCCTCACCATGCTTATCTAGAAAACGGTTCAAGCTTCAGAACATGAATACTTTTAAATGTTTACAACATGGGACAAAATGCTACAGTTATGACTTTCTAACAAGCTTCACCCTGTAATCCTTGGTCTGATTCCTTCATTCCACATATGCGTTTTCGTTTGGCAGACAAGTACTAAAACCTGACGAAAGCACACAGCCACCACCGAAAAGATGAATTTATGCTACACAGGTCTTATATTCTTAATAACAAAGCAACGCATACCTCTTTGCCTTGCAGACCAACCACATTCATTTGTTACTTCTTTTGAATTCTTGGTAAATTAGATGTTTGCCGTTTTTAATAAGTGAAACATTTAACATCCAATGTAATTCAGTTCAAAAAGCAGGTAGCACTCTATGCTATGTGCCTAGTTGTTTACTAAAAGATTATTATACATATTAAAAATTATATATATATATATATATATATATATATATATATATATATATATGTGTGTGTACATTGATCAATTGATCACGCTATACCATACTGCATGCTTTCTTGATGCAACTGATTCATCTTTAGGAAGTAAGAAATACATCCATTAAAAATTAAATGTTTGTAGTAAGTCTGTTTGTTTGTTACCCAGATATGTGAGTGTTTCAGTCATGACCCATATGAAACTATACTGAATCCTCAGTGTCAAGTTACATCGAGATTTGGTATTTTGAAAAGTGCATATCATGATTGAAATGAACCATCAAATTTAGTGAAAACACAGAAAACATTGCTATTGTGGGGGGGGGGGGGGTAAGACCCTCTTTACTGCTATCCTAGCAAATTTATTTATACTAACTCTGAGATCAAACAGTGGTGAAATGTGAAAATCTAACTTCACCGTTATACGATGTTCACAAATATTGCTAACTGCCATGTTAGCATATAACGTTTCTCCAAGGGAACACACCAGTCTGTTGTTGCATGATGTCTCAAAGTATCGCTTGTTGGACTCAAAAGCACAAATACAACTTTAAATACATTATCTCTGAAACTGCTCAGCAGCCTGGGTAGCAGCAAATGTTCTTACACCCACTGCTACACAGTCTTGCTGTATATTGTTTCTAAAGTGTTTTTCAACATAATGAAATTTGATGGAATCTAGTTTGCTAAACTGCATATCTCCAGTTATAAATAAAGCAGTTTAGCAGGTCAAGCTAATACTTAATTGTTGTGGCCTTGTGAACACTTTATTAAACTTTATGTTGCAAATAACATATTGCATTAGGTAAGTTACAGTACTGAATAAATACTTGCCTTTCTTGGTGTTTTAATTTGTGTATAATTCTTTTTCAAAAGAGCCTTAATTGTTTATTGCTCATTGTGTGTAGAATCAAAATATGAATTGTAAAAACATTATTTGGTTTCAGCCCACTGCCACGTCATTATTCTTATTAATTCCTCTGGCCTTGTAGGCATGCTTTACCTTCTCAAAAGCTAAATTAGAAACTGTGGGAATCATCAGCATTATATAACTAGATTAGTATCCATAATTTATGTAATTGGATCAATGAAACAAGATAGTTTTCATCATCTGCATTCAGACTGCATTTATTGATGCAAATTGTTCGTGAACTGTATACGACAAGTTGTTTATACTGTGCAATATCTCTGGAAGAAGTGTTAAATGAGACACAGAAATAGGGAGCTGAGAAATGGAATATCAGATATCCTGAGTTAAATACACGCTATTATTATCAGCAATACTTTAGCAAAAATATTTTATACATGGCAATGAAAGGTTGTCACGTGGTGGGTGTGTGCATGTGTATGTGTGTGTGCGTGTCTGTGTTTGTGTGTGTGTGTGTGTGTGTGTGTGTGTGTGTGTGTGTGTGTGTGTGTGTGTGTGTGTGTGTGTGTGTGTGTGTGTATCAGGTTTGGGAATAGCTACACAGATGTTTTCACTTTTCAGATCCTTAAAGGTTTCAAATTCATCAGTGTAGCAAAATGTTAACATGGATACACTCTATTCTAAACAAAATAGTGAACCTCTTTAACCATTTCCAGTAATTATTAATAACTTAACCAGCACTATTTAGCACCGCTGGAAAAAAAGAGTAACACAAATAAAATGTCATACTGTCCACAGTGACAGCTTAAGGTTGTGCTCAATATATAGATTCATGCTATCATGACCCAGTACCCAAACACTGTTGTTTACAATGAGGGTCGTGTTACCTTTTGTTCTTCAGCTTCTGTTATTTCCATTTAAAAATGTATAATCTTCAAGAGCTGTCAAACCTCCTTAAGTTGTTTGACAGTAAACACTTTATTCTGAACATGAACAAGGCTAAGGTTATAGCATTTGGTGCTGACATCAGGCTGTGGTGTATATCCATTGTGTCCTCTTATATCACATAAAAACAGCCACATTGCATTAGTGTCCTCTTTCATATACCTCACTTTCTACATGTTCCTCCACTTTTAAGATCTTAAATATTCAGGTATCTTAAAAATGAAATGAATTGCACCCCTTTATGCTGCTACATACCTTCTAGATTCCTTACCCTGAAGCCCCCCACTCTACTGGTAAAGACACGCTCCAAGTGCACTTCAATATGGCCGTCCCCTCCATATCCATGCTATCCCCAAAACCAAAAAGATCATAAAAGATCAAAGATCAAAAAGACCATAAACATCTATCGAACCATATTTATAGCGTTATCCTTCTCCTAGTGTTAAACTCCTGGGTATGTCTTTCTCACCATACCTCTCAACTGTCTAGATTTTTGCAGAATGTCTAGACTTTTCTTCATATTTTTGGTCTGTTCCTCATAAAATGTATGTTTTTCTGGATTTTTGTGGCAAATCATTGAGGAATGAATTCACTAAATAATGACAGGCATTTGAGTTTTAGGCTTCATATCCTTCAGAAAAATGCATGGTAACAAAAAATATTTTATTCTAATAACATTCTAAGCTTATAAGAGCAATGTTTAAAACATGTCCCTGTTTTTGGGGCTTTGTCCCCCCATTATTTTTGCCATTGTCCAGATTTTTTGTGGTAAGAGATTGAGAGCTATGTTTCTGATCCTAGCCATGTGACCACCCATCAAAGAGCATGCTAATCTTTTTCTCCTAGCCCTGTCTACAGCATTCTCATATTTGACATTTCTTCTTAACTTGCAGGGTTATCATGTAAACTGCAAGGATACTATATACAACTTTAGATCACAAAACCAGCAATGTGTTTTTGCTCCTCAGGCCTACCAACTATTTTTCAACCTCAGATTACTCCTTATCAATTGTCTGTGCACAGATGCGGGACCATCTGCCATTTGACATTAGAAAAGGTGAATCTTTCATCAAG
This sequence comes from Protopterus annectens, assembly GCF_019279795.1. Lineage (NCBI taxonomy): Eukaryota > Metazoa > Chordata > Ceratodontiformes > Protopteridae > Protopterus > Protopterus annectens. The sequence continues at coordinate 1,319,861,960 of NC_056747.1, read as the reverse complement.
TTCCAGAGATAACTAAAAATATTTCTAAAAAAAAAAAAAAACAAACAAAAAAAAAAAAAACAAGCTTTTGGCACATGCACCTCATGCACCTCCTATCTTACTCTGTCTCTCCATCCAAGATTTGAGTATATTTTTAACAGTTACAGTTTTCATTTTTCTTCAGCTGCTGTCAACACACTGTTTCTTAAATCTGCATTATAAACTCTAATTGTAAACATTTTAGTTGGTATTATCTTGCTATTTATTATGTTCTTTTCATCTGTGTCATTCCCCACTTCATTGTATATTTGCTATGTAACTTATCATCTACTTTATTTGTATGCAATCGCATGTAAGTTGATTACCCTTCCTGAGCTTTGTAACCCCAAGGTTGTGACTTGGACGGAGGACTTTTGGATCAGTCCACTGCCCTTGTTAATATACAAACAGGAACTTAATTAATTAACTAATTAATTAATTAATAGCATGTTGTGGTACCCTGAAGCACAATGGGTTTTCATTTTTGAATCATTACAACCTGCTTGGTGACAAGTACACTCATGACCATTGTCCTACATGTGGTGAACAGGCAAGTGATTGATCTATTACATTTTTCTGATCACATTTTATATGTCATCACCTAGTTAAGAAGATTACAGTTCATACAGATAGTATTTTCACCTTTACAGGCTGTTTCTGTTTTCCCTGCAGTTGTGTTCATAGGTAAGTACTAGGTAATCAGTCTGCAGACCATTCAAGTGTAGCCAAAAAACTCTATTCAAAATTTTCCTCTAGCTTCAAGAACAGCAATACAAGAGAGACTGGAAGAGTATTTGAAGCTGTCCATCCAGTTATCGTGGTTTACCTTGAAGGCGGCAAGTTTGCTACCCATCTTGACATGTTGTGGAAGTTTGTTCGTGATGGACACATTAGAATATGAATTTGTCATACCAATGTGTCTTATTTATATGCTGCTGAAGGTGAAGTTCCTTTATATGAGTATTTGATGTATTATTAGTTCTTTGAAGAGATAGTAGGTCAAATAGGGTTGGATCTTTAATGGCATGAAAAGCTAGACATAGATCTCTATGTAGGAGTCTGTTAAGAGAGTGCATACAGAGAAAGGACTGACAGTGTCTCCTGATAAGAAAAAAAGTTGAGGCCACTGATCTTTTTAGTTATGAATCTCTAAAGTCTCTAAAGTTGTATGATATGTTAAGATAAATACATGCCAAAAGGTACATTATGTTCAATAACTGGTCTGATAAGATATGAGTAAAGGGGAATTATGACTTCTTTGAATTTAGTGGAGATGCCTTTGGAAATTATATGGACCAGATAAAAGACTTTCCAAACTACTGTGGAGGCATGATGATCAAATAATAACGAATTGTCAACAAGAGTACAGGGATCCCTTGCAATATTGTCATATTGGAAGGGTGTATCTCCTATACTGGATCTAAAACTGTCTTGTTTACCAAAATGCACTATGTTACATTTTTATATTTAATTTGAGACCATTGTCCTTGCCCCAGTTGTTAACATGGTCTAAGCCATGTTGCAGCAATTGTGAGTCAGTTGAAGATTGAATGACATCACCTAGTTTACAGTTATCTGCATACTTAGTTAACCATTGGCCAGAACTGCTGGCCTGAAGGTCTGCAAATAAGCCTAGCCAAGAGTTTAACCCATGTTTAGACAAATCAGCACCCAAAGCCCCTGTTCACCAGGGACACAGGTGGAATCCTAGGAGTGTATTTTCTGTTTCCCATCCAGTTATCCAGGTTGTGCTTCAAAAGGAATGATGAGGAACTTGCTTGACATGGAGAGAGAGTCTGTTCCACAGATGGGGGAGTCCCTGGGACACAAATATGTCCCACCAACAAGTCCAATTAATGTCACAGAACATATTGAAGTCACGCCTGTGGGTTACTCGAGTGCACCTTGACTGTGGACATGCAGCAGTCTTATCAAGGCAGGGTCTGAGATTGCTTTGTATGCCAGACAGAGGTCATGTCTGAGGAGTCTGTATGAAACTGAGTAGAGGGACAGGGCTTTTAGCCTATCTGTATAGGGTACATGTTTGAGGCCCTGGATTCTTCTGGTGAGGAACCTCTGTGGTCTCTCCAGCTGATGCATGTGCTTTGAGAGGTACATACTGAACGGGGCATTGTACTCAATAATTGGCCTTATACGGGTAGAATACAGGGATGTTATGACCTCCTTGTCCCTGGATGAGATACCCTTACTTATGAGGTGGGCCATGTAGAAAGCTTTCCGTACAACATAAGCAACAGGATGGTCAAAAGTCAGGTTACTATCAACCTGGGTGCCCAAATCCCTCATGACTGACTGCGTGCTTAGGACATTGTTATTAATGTGATAATATATGGGGATATCACTCTTCCCAAAGGGGATGATGATGCATTTTTTGGCATTCAGCTTGAGGCCATGTTTCTGGCACCAATCATTTGTTTGGGTGAGACCCTCTTGGAGGATGTCCACATCACTTGTGGAATTGATGATCACGTCCACCTTGCAGTCATCTGCAAACTTGGTCAGTCATAGCCCACACTGGTTTTGTCTTGCACCTCAAAGAAGTATATCCTGAATAACAGAGGCCCTAAGATCAATCCATGGGGTAAGCCGCTCGTTACGGGTCTACTGCTTGAGGTGGCTTCCCCTGTTTTGATTAAGTGGGTTCTATCAGTGAGCCAGTCTGCTATCCATCTGATAACATATGGATTGATGCCTAGTTGAGAGAGTTTATCTATTATACCCGAGTGAGAAATAGTGTCAAAGGCTTTGGCCAGATCATGGTAGGTGGTGTGCACCATCTTCCCCTTGTCCATGGCTTTGGTGACTGTCTCAAAGAAGTCAACCATATTTAACAGACATGACCTCCCCTTGATAAAGCCAAACTGTGTGGGTCAAGGGTTTGGAGGTTGCTAATGTCCATGTTAATGAGGTCCATGATAATCCATTAAATGGCCTTATAGATCAGGCTAGTTAGGCTGATGGGTCTATAATTTCCCAGATTGGTGGACGGTCTACCTTTGTGCAAAGGGCTCCCCTCCAATTCACTGGGAAAAAGCCAGTACTCAGGCATTGGTTGAATAGGGTGCCTATTGGTGCTGCAAGGTCATGCCTGAGTTCATGTAGGATGCAGCCTGGGATGATATCGGGTCTCATGGAGGCTGTATTTTTTGCCTTTGAAAGGGCAGTGATGACCTGTTCCCTAGAGATAAGGGGAGGGGTCAGGTACTGAGGATGTCCAGATTTACTGATGGGGGACACATAGGAGTAAATTGTTCACTGAATCTGTCAGCCAGTAGGTTGGCTTTGTCTACAGCATTTGTGTATGTGGTGTCCTTGACCACCAGTTCAGAACAGATCTGGGTGCTTCCTTTGAGACTGGGGACATATATGAAGAAGGCCTTATGACTGTCTCTAGTAGATGTGGCCAATTTGGACTCGAAGTTGGCTTTAGAGGATTTCACTAGTGCTCTTATTTGCTTATTCAAGCTAAGGAGAGATTGCTTCCAGTTGGGCACCTGCTCCTTCTTGGTCCTGGACAGCAATTTTTTCCTTTTGTTATATAGTTTATTTATTGCAAATGTCCACTAAATAGGTTTACTCCTCCTTGTGGAGGATGATTTTGTCTTGTCAGGTATTCCTGATTCCATGCATCTATATAAATGCTCGTATAGTACTTTGGTGTAGATTTGAACACTGGTGCCAGTTCCAACAGAGGGGGAGAGGCTGTGAAGCTGTTTAGACCATCCCTCATGAAGTTGTAATCAGCTTTGGAGAAGTTTTTTTGTTTGGCCCTACCTAGAGGAAGGGCAGGGGAGATGCTGACTTCAAAACTGACCGCTTTATGGTCGGATCATACCAGGGAGGATGATACTTTAGTGGTGCTGCAGTGGTTACTCATGTTGGTTAATACCAAGTCCAAGATATTATCACCTCTTATGGGGATATCGATAAGCTGCTCCAAGGTATTTGCATTGATAAAATTGAGGAATCTGTGGGCACCATGTTGTTCTGGCATGAGTAGTTTTTCCAATCTATGGCTGGGTAGTTAAAGTCTCCCAGGATCAGGGTAAAGGGTTGAATCTTGATAGAATCGAAGAGGTCCAGATAGGTAGAGTGGGCATCTTGAGTCAAATTTGGGGACCTGTAGCTAGCTATGATTTGAATAGGAGTCTTGTCAATGGTTAATTGTACCTGGAGTGTCTCCTATGCATCATACTGTTTGACCAGCTTGGAGATGTGTGTGTCTTTAATATATATTGAAACTCCATCTCCTTTGGCTTTGCTGCCCACAGTTTGGGATCTGAATGTATGATAGGATGAGTAACCAGGTAAGGCTGGGGTGCGCTCTGCAGCTTTGAACCAAGTTTCTGTGAGGGCACAAATGTCAGCATCTTCCAGGGCTTAAGAATGCTTGCAATGAGTGCAGTTTCATGTTTATACTCCTAGTGCTTAGCAGCACGACCTTTAATTTGCATTTTGTTGAAATTTTTATGTTGGTTTTATCACCCTCAGGACTTTTCCTAAAAAAAGCACTATGGGGGAGGCAAGGGCCTTTGCCAGAAGCCTGAAGCTCAAGTGAGACAGATGCAGACCATCTCTAGCAAAACATCGTGGTCTGTCGATCATTTTTTCCCAGGCTGTCAGGTACTGGTCCCCTTGGAATGACACCAAAAACTAAGCCAATTTTTAAAGTTAATCATTTTCTGTTTGTAGTGAGGCATTATTCTGGGTGATGGTAGGATGCTGCTTAAAGCTAGGGACATACCTGCCTGGGATACATATTCAGTGAGCTCAATCATGTCTCTCTTCATATAGTCCAGGGAGGTACGTCTCAAGTCATTCACCACAACATGGACTATGACAAAGTCATAACAGTACCTATTGCTTTCAGAAGTGGTGCATTTTACTCTAACCACATGGGTTTTGCCAGATAACCAGTAAGCTAGCCATTGCAAAATACAGGGATTTATATTTAGATTTATAAGTCTGTCAATAAAGTTTGCATAGAGAATTGTGGGACACTGGAGTTAGTATATTTAAGTGAGGTGGGTATGCTGGTGAGGTCTCCCCTCCCACAACAGGTTCACTTGGTAGGTTTGGAACGATTCCTCCCACCCCATTTCATTCTTACCTGCTGCTCCATTGCCCCCCCCCCCCCCAATAACAGGTCAATCTAGACTATCTGCAGTCTAAGGCTGAGGCCAACACATAACCTAAGGAGATCCTGAGGAGTTTGTGCTGTTCACTCTTTCCACTAGGGGACTTTTCATTGATGACCTGCCCCTTTCTATCTTCCCCCCTCCCCTACATTTGCCTGTTACAACTAAGAGTTACTACCCTCTATGGACCAGCCCTCTATGCAGAGAATGCCTAGATGAGTACCCTCCCCCAAGGAATGGGCACATGCATCCCTCCCTGCCATCACCTTAGACACACGAGCGGATAATCAAACCTGTGACACCTAGGATGAAGTTAGGGCTTTATCCCTCTCTGCCATGGCACTGGCCCAGCATGATTCTTTTTAGCCCTTTTGGATCAGTAGATATGCTTTCAGCAGTTTTGAGTAGGTATCTTGCATAGCATCCTGGTATGGCAACAGACAAATAAAGATGCTTCATTTCAGAATGACTTACTTTTTAACTGGATAAGTCTTGTGGACACTTATACCATGTTATGTGGTTGACATCTGAACACTCTATGGTTAAGTGACTTGAAAGACTCTCACAGCAGGCAAATGGAGACTGATGGATCAAACCCAGAGATGCCAAGTTAATATTATTAGCAGCTCATAAACTTTTTTAAATGCGTGTGCTAAACTGATAGGCAGACTCACTTTTAATATGATGACTGCTAAAATATAGCAGTCAATGTGAGTTTGCTTTGTATGCCAGACAGCGGTCACTTCTGAGGACTCTGTATGAAACTAAGTAGAGGGACAGGGCTTTTAGCCTATCTGTGTAGGGTAGATGTTTGAGGTCCTGGATTCTTCTGGTGAGGAACCTCTGTGGTCTCTCCAGCTGCTGCATGTGCTTTGCAAGGTACATGAAGAAGGTATTGTACTCAATAATTGGCCTTACAAGGGAAGAATACAAGGATGTTATGACCTCCTTGTCCCTGGATGAGATACCGTTACTTATGAGGTTGGCCATATAGAAAGCTTTCAATACAACATAAGCAACGTGATGATCAAAAGTCAGGTTGCTGTCAACCTGGGTGCCCAAATCTCTCATGAATGACTGCGTGCTTAGGACATTGTTATTAATGTGATAATATGTGGAGACATCACTCTCCCCAAAGGGGACAATGATGCATTTTTTGGCATCCAGCTTGAGGTCATGTTTCTGGCACCAGTCATTTGTTTGGGTGAGACCCATTTGGAAGACATCCACATCACTTGGGGAAATGATGATCATGTCAAGCTTGCAGTCCTCTGCAAAGTTGGTCAGCCATAGCCCACTGGTTTTGTCCTGCACCTCAGAGAAGTATATCCCGAATAACAGAGGCCCCAAGACTGATCCCTGGGGTGCGCCACTCGTTATGGGTCTACTGCTTGAGGTGACTTCCCATCTTTTGATTAAGTGGGTTCTATCAGTGAGCCAGTTTGCGACCCATCTGATAACATATGGATTGACGCCTAGTTGAGAGAGTTTATCTATTACACCTGAGTGTGGAATAGTGTCAAAGGCTTTGGCCAGGTCACGGTACATGGTGTGCACCATCTTCCCCTTGTCCGTGGATTTGGTGACTGTCTCAAAGAAGTCAACCATATTTAACAGACATGACCTCCCCTTGACAAAGCCAAACTGTGTGGGGTCAAGTGTTTGGAGGTTGCCAATGTCCCTGTTAATGAGGTCCATAATAATCCATTCCATGGCCTTACAGATCAGGCTAGTTAGGCTGATGGGTCTATAATTTCGCAGATTGGTGAATGCTCCACCTTTGTGTAAATGGATGACAGTGGCTCTCCTCCACTTGGCTGGGACAAAGCCAGTACTCAGACTTTGGTTGAATAGGGTGCCTAATGGTTCTGCAAGGTCATGCCTGAGTTCATGTGGGATGCAGCCTGGGATGTTATCAGGTCCCATGGGGGCTGTATTTTTTGCCTTTGAGAGGGCAGTGATGACCTGTTCCCTAGAGATAAGGGGAGGGGGTCAGGTACTGGGGATGTCCTGATTTACTGATGGGGGGGACAGAGGAGTGAAGTTTTTGCTGAATCTGTCAGCCAGTAGGTTGGCTATGTCTACAGCATTTGTTTATGTGGTATCCTTGACCCCCAGTTCTGAACAGATCTGGGTGCTTCCTTTGAGATTGTGGACATATGTGAAGAAGGCCTTATGACTGTCTCTAGTAGATATGGCCAATTTGGACTCGAAGTTGGCTTTAGAGGATTTCACTAGTGCTCTTATTTGCTTGTTCAGGCTAAGGAGAGATTGCTTCCAGTTGGGCATCTGCTCCTTCTTGGTCCTGGACAGCAATTTTTTCCTTTTGTTATATAGTTTATTTATTGCAGATGTCCACCAAATAGGTTTATTCCTCCTTGCGGAGGATGATTTTGTCGTGTCAGGTATTCCTGATTCCATGCATCTATATAAGTGCTCGTATAGTACTTTGGTGCAGATTGGAACTTTGGTGCCAGTTCCAACAGAGGGCGAGGGGGTTGTGAAGCTGTTTATCCTATCCCTCATGAAGTTGTAATCAGCTTTGGAGAAGTTTTTTTGTTTGACTTTAGCTAGAGGAAGGGCAGGGGAGATACTGACTTTGAAAGTGACTGCTTTATGGTCGGATCTTACCAGGCAGGATGATACTTTAGGGGTGCTGCAGTGGTTACTCATGTTGGTTAATACCAAGTCCAAGATACTATCACCTCTTATGGGGGTATTGACAAGCTGTTCCAAGGCATTGGTATTGATAAAATCGAGGAATCTCTGGGTATTTGCATTCTGGCATGAGTAGTTTTTCCAATCTATAGTTGGGTAGTTAAAGTTGCCCAGGATCAGAATAAAGGGCTGAATCTTGATAGATTCGAAGAGGTCCAGATAGGTGGAGTGGACATCTTGAGTCAAGTTTGGGGGCCTGTAGCTAGCTATGATCTGAATAGTGGTCTTGTCAATGGTTAACTGCACCTGGAGTGTCTCCTGTGCATCATACTGTTTGACCAGCCTGGAGGTGTGTGTGTGTGTGTGTGTGTGTGTGTGTGTGTGTGTGTGTGTGTGTGTGTGTGTGTGTGTGTGTGTGTGTGTGTGTGTGTGTGTGTGTGTGTGTGTGTGTGTGTGTGTGTGTGTGTGTGTGTGTGTGTGTGTGTGTGTGTGTGTGTATGTGATTAATATATATTTAAACTCTACCTCCTTTGGCTTTGCTGCCCACAGTTTGGGATCTGAATGTATGATAGGATGAGTAACCAGGTAAGGCTGGGGTGCAGACCGCTGCTTTGAACCAGGTTTCTGTGACTGCACAAATGTCAGCATCTTCCTGGGTTAAGAATGCTTGCAATGAGTGCAGTTTCATGTTTAGACTCCTAGCATTTAGCAGCATGACCTTTAATTTGCATTTTGTTGAAATTTTTAAGTTGGTTTTACCAACCTCAGGACTTTTCCTAAAAAAGGCACTATGAGGGAGGCAATGGCCTTTGCCAGAAGCCTGAAGACAAGTGAGACAGATGCAGGCCATCTCTAGCAAAGCATTGTGGTCTGTCGATCATTTCTTCCCATGCTGTTAGATACTGGATCCCCCTGGAATGACACCAGAAACTAAGCCAAGTGTTAAAGTTAATCATTTTCTGTTTGTATTGCAGCATCATTCTGGGTGATGATAGAATGCTACTTAAAGCTAGGGAGATACCTTCCTGGGACACATATTCAGCAAACTCAATCATGTTTCTCTTCATATATTCCAGGGAGGTGCGTCTCAAGTCATTCACCTCAACATTGACTATGACAAAGTCATAACAGTACCTGTTGCTTTCAGAAGTGGTGCATATTACTCTAACCACATGGGTTTTGCCAGACAACCAATTAGCTAGCCATTGCAAAATATAGGGATTTATATTTAGATTTATAAGTCTGTCAATAAAGTTTGCCTAGAGAATTGTGGGACACTGGATTTAGTATATTTAAGTGAGGTGGGTATGCTGGTGAGGTCTCCCACAACAGGTTCACTTGGTAGGTTTGGAATGATCCCCCCCATCCCATTTCATTCTTACCTGCTGCAACATTGCTCCCCTCCCAACAGCAGGTCTATCCAGACTATCTGCACTCTAAGGCTGAGGCTAACACATAAACTAAGCATATCCTGAGGAGTTTGTGCTGTTCACTCCTTCCCCTAGGGGATTTTTCATTGATGATTTACCCCATTGTGCCCCCCCTACATTTGCCTGTTAATACTAAGAGTTCCTACCCTCTATGGATCAGCCCTCTATGCAGAGAATGCCTAGATGAGTACCCTCCCCCAAGGAATGGGCACATGCATCCCTCCCTGCCATCACCTCAGATGCCCGAGCAGATAATCAAACCTGTGACACCTAGGATGCTGTTAGGGCTTTATTCCACTCCGCCATGGCACTGGCCCTGCATGATTCTTTTTAGCCCTTTTGAATCAGTAGATATGTTTTCAGCAGTTTTGAGTGGGTATCTTTCATAGCATTCGGGTATGGGCACAGAAAAATGCAGATGCTTCATTTCTGAATGACTTAGTTGTTAACTGGATAAGTCTTGTGGACACTAATATCATGTTATGTGGGTGACATCTGAACACTCTGTGGTTAAGTGACTTGCAAGACTCTCACAGCAGGCAAATGCAGACTGATGGAACAAACCCAGAGATGCCGAGTTAATATTATTAGCAGCTCATAAACTTTTTTAACTGCGTGCACTAAATTGCTAGGCAGACTCACTTTTAATATGAAGACTGCTAAAATATAGCAGTCAATGTGATTTAAGAGCTAAAGAAGGCTAGGGGGTTTATCACTGGGGTGATTATAATATGTCTGCTGTAGTGTACGATCATTTTACCCCAAGTCCTTGTAAGGCAAATTCTCTTGTTCTGCTCCGATGACTCTTTTGCTCAAGTTGTACTTGCTTACACATTTTATACTTGAGCTTTGTTTCCTCTCTATAATACTAGCCTTAGACTTAGGATTGCACTATTAGCAAGAAAAAATGAAATGTAAATAAGCATTTTAAACTGAATATTGTTTTTTTTTCTTTAAGGCAGTGCGGTATTATGGCTACCATATGTAATCAGTTGTAATGTAGAGCACCCAAGAGCTTGCTCCACCCCCTCCCCCCTGCAAAAAATTATTTTGATGCTTTGTTAGGTGGTTTATGTTTTTCTTCATTGTTTAAATGAACAGTTTTCATTGTCAAGTTAATATAGCCATGCATTTTACATGTGAGCAGTTTGATCTCATAGTATCATAGGGTATACTGTGTTATCAGATGCAGGTAAATGGTTTAGCCATGAAATAAATGGACAGTTCTAAAAGGAATGTGTATAGAATGTTTATTGCAATCATACAATGGGCTTTCATAGTACAAAAAATTAAGATATGCTTTACCATTTTTAACTGAGCTCAAACAATGTGCTTTAGCAGTAGACATACTGCAGTCATGAGGTGTATTTTGACTAATGAGGTTATAGCATTTCTAAATTTCAGTTTATAAATAAAAAGAGCACAATTGAGCATAAGATATATTGTTCTAGGCTTGTGGTATAACTTTGTGCCAGCAGAATGAGTCGAGTTCATTATTTTTCTGATTACATTCCTTATAACTGGGGTTACTTCATATTATGTGGTAGTCATAGTTACCAGAGTTCTCAGAGAATTAAATTGCTGTGCTGACCAAATAGTATGGAAGGCTGTGGGCTGCAAAGCTCCAGTGTAAATGGTTTTAAAGCTAAATCATTAACTCATATTCATTTCTAGGATATTTGAGTTGCTGGGGGGGGGTTGTTTGGAAGGGTGATGGTTATGAAGTGGCTATCAGTCATTGTCTCTGGAAGCGGGGTGGTGAAGAAGTGAGAACCTTCATATAAAAATCAATGCTTAGCATATACGGAAGACCAGACAATGCTACTAGGATAGGAGGTAAGGGCAGATGACTGAATATTCTGTCATATGCATGACTCTACTTATGCAAACAAATGTTATGCAATTAGCAAAAAAATATAGGAGCAAAACATTAACAAATGAATTAGCCTGGTTTAATAAGCCATGCTCACCTTCTTATGCCCTATGGAGCTGTCTTTTACAGGTTTGCTGGAGGGAACAGGACTGTTTTCACCTTCCAGAATTAAAACTGGAGAAAAATCTGTGGATAAATCCAGAGTAATACTGTCAAGTCAGGCAAATGGTCAGCAAGGAACAGTGTGGACTGCATAGTTGAAGACAACATATAGCAGATCCATAAAAGAAGAAAAAGTAGATGAAAATTGAAATTACCATCATATCAGTATTTTTATCCCTACAGGAAAAAACAAGCTCAGGGTATAGAGGTTACCTAAGATGATATAATATTTTCACTTTTTTTTATTGCTAAAGTTTTTCACATTCTTTCTTCCACTTTATCTTTAATCGAGTGTTTTTTAAACTACGTTAGAAGTTACTGCCTATAATTCAGTTCACTCATCAGGACGCAAAGGAAAGCTAACTTCACTGTCTCAGATTTTATCACCTCATTTAGAGAAGATAAAATCCTTTTGTCACTAACAAAGAGAACAAGTTATCTCTTCTAAGTATGTCAGCTTTATTGAACTGCATGATTCCTACTTCAAATGAGAAAAACTGTAGATTTCAGTTTCTCGTCTTGAGTGTTCTCTCAAAACCAGAGCACCTCACAGCAGTTCCATATCTAGGAGGTATCTTTATTTTACCCATGAACTTTTCTGTGCATTTCACAGAAAATCTATACATCCCACCCAACTCAAAAGGTGCTTTGTATTCAGACTTCACCTATTTATTTGAATTTGCTAACTGGGGTAGAATATTGATCAGAAAATGCCAGTTTCAGTCACAGCCCAGAAAGGTACGTGAAACAATTGTTATAACATTTTTCAAACAGAGTAAGAAAAATACAGTGACCATTTAACAAAGTCAAAGACAATTTTATATACAATGCGTCCATACACATATGACAGTTGTCAAAATTCTTTGGTGGATGAAACAGAAATAAGTAATTAGAGAGAAATGTGCAATATTCTAAAATACAAAATAAATCCTGCAGCTGGAGTACATATTACTATTGCAGAGTTCTAAACCTCACTCCTGATGAAGAATGCTGATGTGTGTCTCTTACATTTATAGTCTGTATCAACTGTTGCCTTTATATTTCAATGCCCAAAGTACATAATTCCTTATTTTATTGGCAAGATGATAAGTCAGAAAGTAATAATGTACTCAGTTTACAGGATGCCAGTTGTGTTTTGATCAGCTACTTGTGTTTGAAACAATACAAAGTGAAGTATGTTATATCTACAGGCCATAACTCTACAATATGGTACTGTACATGCATGAGATGAAAAGGTCAGTATGCTTGTTTCATCCACTGGACACTAATTTGGGATGAGGTGTGTCAAATCATGCTGTTACCCTTGGTTCTAAGGGACATATTGTACATCACAGAAGGGAGTTAGTTATACTCTCCGCTGAGAATTTCAAACTTTGGAAGTTAGTAATGTTAAGGCAAAGAAGTAGCTGCATCATTACTGGAAAGCAGCAGTGGATTATTTATGTTTAGATAGTGCATTTATGTAAATGGTCTCATTATATGGATGTTCATATTATAGGTTTATAGGTTTTTACTAGGCTAACAACCACTAGGACCTTTAGAAGCATAGCCAAGCATCCCATTTATATTCCACAAGTTTATGTGCCTTAAAGGTTATTTTAAGGGGTATATGTAATCTAGGAAAAGATTTATATGCTACCTATGTCCATTATAGTCATCATAGGACTATAGGAGGTCACTAGGCTATCAACCTGGAGGTCATTTCAAGCCTAACCTTTTCATCCCAATGTAATACCATAGATACTGTAGTCAATACCCAGGATTGTATTTAGTAATGACTGCCCATGTCCAAGAGGGTTGTAGGGGCTATCCCCCATAAGAATTTATGGTGCACCATTCACTCGTCCAAGTTCCTTTTGAACAGTGTTATAGAGGTGCTCTGCTTCACATGAATTGGTACCCTGTTCCAAAGATGCAGCCGTTAGCAGGAGACAAATCTGTCCCTCCAGGACATCCTATTCAAGCTGCAGGCCATATTTAGGTCCCTGGAATGGGTAGCTCTATTCCTGTTTGATTTATGGATGTGCAACAAATTCATTAGGTTTGGGTCAGAGATTGCTCTGTAAGCCAGGCATAAGTCTCCCCTAAGAGGTCTATACGATACTATGTATAGTGACAGGGACTTTAATTCGTCAGTGTAAGGCATGTGTTGGAGTCCCTTGATCTTCTTAGTTAGAAATGCTGAGGTCTCCCCAGTTCCTGGAGGTGGTTTGTATGGAACATGCCGAAAGGGGAGTTATACTCAATTATGGGCCTGATTATTGATGAGTATAGAGGAGTTATAACCTCCTTTTCTCTAGAGGCAATGCCTTTGCTAATCAAGTGTGCTACGTAGAAAGCCTTCCTTACTACAGCAGGCACATGGTGGTCAGAGTTAAAGTTGCAGCCTACTTGCAATCCCAGATCTCCTACCACTTCATAGGTACATAGGGTATTGTTGTTAATTTGATAGTGTGAAGGGACATTGTTTCTACTAAAGGGGATAATGATGCATTTCATTGCATTCAGTTTGAGACCATGACTAAGACGCCAGCCGTTGGTCTGCGTAAGACCCTCCTGAAGTATACTGACATCATTTGGGGATTCAATAATTGTACCCAGTTTGGAGTCATCTACAAACTTGGTCAGTCACAGTCTCTTAGTTTTGGACTATACTTCTGAGAAGTATATAGCAAACACTATGGGGCCCAGCACTGACCCTTGTGGCACTCCACTGGGTACAGGTCTGCTGGCTGATGTGGAATCACCCACTTTGTTAGCATATGACCAGTGTGTGAGCCAGTTGGCAACCCATCTTACAACAAAGGGGTCTGCATTCACTTTATAAGTAATAAGTGCTAGACACTGCATGTATTTCTGATTTCCATGAACTGTTACAGGCTTCTCTTGAATACGGTTATGGAAGAGCACTGCTTGACATCGATGGGAAGCCTGTTCCAGAGAAGAGGAATTCTCTGAAACACATACCTGTCCCTCCATTGCGTCCTGTTTATGTGACAAGCAAAGTTTAAATCCCTAGATTGAGTAATTCTGATGGTATTCATTTTGCTGATATACAAAAGGTCCATCATAGTGGGATCCAAGCTTGCCTTGTATGCCGGGTATAGATTGCCTCTCCACTGTTTGTAGGAAACAAAGTATAGAGATAGGGATTTCAGGTGTTCTGCATAGGACATACTGTTTATGCCCTTTCTTCTTTTTGTTATGAACCCCTCTGGACATTCCAGGTGTTGCATGCGCCTGGTCAGTCACATACTGAAGGGGGTGTTGTACTCAATGATAGGTCTTCTGAAAGCTGAATAGAATAGAACAATTACTTCCTTGGACCTCAATGCCATGCCATTGTTTATAAGTTGAGCAACATAGAACAATTTCCTTACTAGGATACATATTGTTTGAAAGCCAGGTTACTAACTTCATATGTTACCAGATTCCTGACTACTGGTTCTACTCTTAGAGGTGTGTTATCAATGAGGAAATTTCCTAGGGCATCTAACTTCCCAAAGGGTATTATTATTATGCATTTCTTGACATAACGTTTTAAGCAGTGACTCTGACACTGGTCATTTGTCTGTGTTAGTCCTTCTGTAGGATGTTAGTTTCTTGGGGAATTCTGTGACTGCTTCTAGTTTGCAATTATCTGAAAACTTTGTTAGCCAGAGGCTTTTGCCACTGGTATTGACTTCTGGGAAGTAGATGCCAAAAAGGAGAGGACCCAGCACAGAACCCTGAGGGTCTCTGCTAGTCACTGACCTCTTTGTGGCAGTAACCTTTCGTGTCCTAATTTCTTGGGTCCTGTATAAGAGCCATCTGACTATCCAGCATGTTACAGGGCTTTGGAACTATATTCATGACTTTAGATCCTGAGCCGGGTATTGTATAAAATGTCTTAGCCTGGTCAAAGTATGCAGGCAATATGTACCATATTGCCCTAATCCACTGCTTTGGTTACCTTCTCAAAGAAGTACACCAGGTTGAGAAGGCATGATCTGCCCTTGACAAAACCAAACTGGGCTGGATTCAGTGTTTGAAGGTTTTCTATGTCCTAATTACTCATTTCCATGGTAATTCTTTCTATGGCTTTACATATGAGAGCAGTCAGACTTCTGGATTTGTAGCTCTAAGGGTCAGTTGATGACCCACCCTTGTGCAGAGAGATCACTGTTGAAGTTCTCCATTTACATGGTACAAAGCCCATTTGGAGGTTATAGTTAAACAGTGACTACAGTGTTCCTGACAGGTCATGTTTCAGGCTATTTAGGAGGCATCCTGAAATATTATTGAGGTCCATCAATTCAGTGTTTTGGACTTAGAGAGCAATTCCAGGACCTGCTTTCTAGTGATAGTTGGGGGAAAGTTGTTTCATGGTATTTCCTGGGAGGGTGGCTGGGGGAAGACATGAGGGAAAAATTGGAGCTGAATTTATTGGCCAGCTGAGTTGCTACACCTTCCGGCTCCATGAAGGTGCCTTAATTTACGATCATTTCTGCACACTGCCATATGCTGCCTATGAGGTTTTGGACATACTTAAAGCCTTATGGTTGCCCTTTATCTGGGAGGTTAACTTTACCTCAAATTTGGCTTTAGCAGACTTAATTTACTCTTTTAGTTGTTTGTTTAGTTTGATAAGAGTGTTTTCATTATGCAAGGCACTTTAAAATCTTGGCTATTAATTTTTTTTTTGTACAACCTGTTTAAGTTTGGATTCTACTAGGGTGGGTTTTTTTAGTTAGTTTTGGGCTTATTTCTGGTAGTCAGAGCTGTCTCTATGCATTTAGTGACATGATTGTACAGGATTTCTGTGAACAATTCCGCTGGGTCATGTGATCTTGGTTGTAGTAGGCACATGTTTTGTCACTCAGTTTCTGTTTTGGTAAGATTACTTATTATCTTTGCATACAAGATAGATATACCTAGGTATGATATATTAACACATGGTTCAATCAATTTGTAAGTTAAAAAAACACCACTTTATTTCATTTTATTGTATCTCACTGCCAAATGGTTTGTAAATAACAAGTGGATAATACCCATGAAGAAAACTACCACAAAAATAACTAAACAAACTAAATGAAACTTAAATAAATGTTACTAAAATGAATATTAGTCAGATAAAATTATATGTCATAGTTTTCAAGAAATGCTGATGCTAGATTGCATTTTCATAGGTTCATAGGTTGTTACTAGGCTATCGGCCCTAGGGCCTATACAAGCCTAGCCATAACAATTCCCTGGATATTTCTTCCCACAATATTTACTTCCCTGGACCCCTGTCTAGCAGGGTGACTGACATGATCCCCGGGGTGAATTTCCTATCTTGCATCCAATTGTCAAGGTTCCTTTTGAAGATGGCCAAGGAGGCACTCTGCTTGACATGTACAGGCAGTCTATTCCAGAGTATGGGGAGTCTCTGGGTCAGGAACCTATCCCCCCAGCATGTTTTGTTCATTGTGATGACAAGGTTTAGATCCCTGGAGCATGTGGCTCTGAGGGATTGGGATTTCTTTAAGTGAAGCATGTCCAACAGCTCAGGCTTTGACATGGCCTTGTATGTTAAGCAGAGATCGCTTCTGAGTAGACAATATGCCAGAGTATAGCTGGAGTTTTTTTAGATGGTCAGCATATGGCATCTGCTTTAGGCCTGTGATTCTTTTAGTGAGGTGTTTCTGTGGCCTTTCCAGCTGTTGCAGATGTCTTGTGAGGTACATACCAAATGGGGTGTTATACTCTATAATGTGAGTCAGGTATTTACTTTGGGTTATATCAACTGACAAGTTAGGAAGTCTGTAGTGTGATGGATGGAAATAGTTATACCTTGTAAAAAGAGGGCAGCTATGGAGTTGGTGTCATATCTTACAGTGGGTCTCCTTCAGATGAGCAAATGCTCATTTGAACGAAACCCATGTAACTAAGATGACATTACTGAAACTTCAAATTAACGAAACCTTACAATAATGAAAACCAAAACCTGAAACAGTTACTGACCTGCAGTCTGTTGCAGCAGTAGCTACCTGGATGGCAATATGCCCTTTTCCACAAAGTAGTGCTATCTCAGAGTTGGTATAATTAAGTTACAGGAGGTGTGGGGGGTGCAGGAGGGGCTTGGCCCCCTGCAGAAATTATGTACTCAGTTTCTTGTCATGTTACTTTAATATACTGTGAAGTTATGGGAAGGGTTAGTACTAGTATGGTGCTTTAGCCGTGTATGGTGTTGTTTTGTTTTTGTGTTTGTTTCCAGAAGGTGAGGGTTTTCATGTAAGTGATTTTCAGGTTTTTGGGTTTTGATATTGTCAGGTTTCGTTAATTTGAACTTTCGGTAACATCGTCTCAGTAATATGGGTTTTGTTTAAATGAGCGTTCACTCATTTGAAGTAGACCCCTTACAGCATACTATCATTTACAGATTCATAGGTAAGTACTAGGCTAGCTGCCATGGGGGGCCATTTTTACTCGTCAGTTTCCATTTTTTTGTGCTTGAATTAACCTATCCCATTTGGTTAGAGATTGGTCTTATCCATCCCCTGGTCAAAAATTTTATAATACCACTAATGAGAATAACTGGGATCATACTATAGGCAATTTAAGGGCCCCATGCATGGAATAAAGTATTTAGACGCTACCTCTGTCCATTAGTAGTACAGGTGGCAGTTCTAGGATAAATTTTCTGTTTCCCGTCCATATGTCCAAGTTGTGCTTGAATATGGACAGAGATGAACTTTGTTTTATGTGGATGGGGCTTCTGTTCCAGAGCAGTAGTATCCTCTGGGAGATATACCTATCCCTCAAAACTGTTCTGTTAATGTTGTAGAAAAGGTTTAGATCCCTAGATTATTTCTGATATCATCTGACTTGCTGATGTGCTGTAAATCCATCAGTACTGGGTTGGAGGATGCCTTGTATGCCAAACACAGGTCACCTTTTAGCAGTCTGTAGGAAACTGAGTATAGCTATAGTGCTTTCAGTCAATCCATGTAGGACATGTTGATCAGGCCTTGTGTCTTTTTAGTGAGGTATCTTTGTGGGTGTTACAGTTGTGGTATGTGTCTGGACAGATACATGCCAAAGAAGGTATTATACTCAATGACTGGCCTAATTTGGGCTGAGAAAAAGGAGCATACCTCTCAACTTTCCATTTTTTTGCATAATGTCCAGATTTTTGGTCATATATTTGGTCTGTCCATAACAAAATTTGTGGTTTTCTAGCAAATCACTAAAGGCTGGTCACTAAATAATACATGCATTTGAGTTTCAGAGTTCATATCTTTCAGAAAATGCATACTAACATAAATCATCTTATTTTGGCAACTTCCTAAGTTTATATGAGCAATATTTAAAATTTGACCCTATTTTTGGGGCTTTGTGGCCCCTTATTTTAGACTTTGTCCAGAATTAATGTGCTAAGAGTTTGAGAGGCATGAAAGGGAGACAATAACATCCCTAGATCTAGACACAATCCCTTTGTTTATAAGCTGTGCAATATAGAAGGACTTTCTTACAACAATGGGCACATATTGGTCGAATGTTAAGTCACTGTCCATATAAGTTCCCAAATCCCAAACAACTGGGTCATCTCTTATGGGTGTATTGCTAATGTGGTAGTTCCCTGGGATAGATGACTTCCCAAGGGATACAGTAATGCTTTTTTGACATTTAGTTTCAGTCCATGATTTTGACTGTTTATTTGGGATGAGCCTTCCTGCAGGATGGTAAAGTCACTTGGGAATTCAATGACTGTGCCTATCTTAGTCATCCAGAACACTTTGGTATTGGCCAGATGGATGGATTGGACAGGTAGATGTCAAACAGAAGCGATCCCAGCACAGAACCTGGGGGGACTCCACTGGTGACTGATCTCTTTCTGGAAGCAACTTCCCCTATTTTGATTTCCTACATCCTATCTGTGAGCCAGTTGGCAATCCAGTGGGTGCCATAGGGGTTTATTCCCAGTTTATTTAGCTTTTCTGCTATGCCTGAGTGGGAAATTGTGTCAAAAGCTTTGGCCAGGTTGAGGTATGTGGTGTGCACCATTTTACCTTCATCCATTGCTTTGATGACTTTTTCAAAAAAATCCACCAGGTTGAGAAAGCATAACCTGCCCTTGATAAATCCAAATGAGAAGGGTCCAGTGTTTGGAGGTTTTATACATACTGATTGATGAGTTTTATGACATTTCTTTCCATGGCTTTCCATACGAGGTTGGGCAGACTTATGGGTTTGTAATTGCCTATGTCTGTTAAAGACCCTCCTGTATGCAGGGGTATGACTGCAGCTGTTTTCCATTCACTTGTTATAAAACCTATATGGAGACAAAGATTGAACAGTGTTATTAGGGGTGTGGCTAAATCATGCTTCATGCTATTTAAGATGCATCCATGGATATTGTCAAGACCCATCAATGGTGTATCTTTTGATAACACTTTTAGGACTTGGTTTTGTGTGGTACCTAGAGGTGAGCCAATTTCAGGTATATATTGAGAGACAGATGGAGGGAAGAGAAAGGTAACATTAGAGCTAAATTTTTTGACCAGTAGGTTCACTATATCTTCAGCCTCAGTGGAGGTAACATTGTTCACAATCAGTTCAGTGCATTAATGAATTGTGCTTTTGAAATTATGAACATAACAAAAAAATCCCGTGTGATTGTCTTTGGCTTGTGTAGCTATTTCAGCCTCACATTTGACTTTGGTGGATTTTATTAAGTTCCAAAATTATTTTTTTACTTCAGTGATAAGAGCTCTAATATTCTTGGTATTACTAATCTTACTTTTGGTCAAAATGCTTTTCCTTTTATTTTAAAGCTTACTGATATTATGGTTTCACCATATGGATTTGTTTCTGGGGTTTGTCCTGCACTTGTTTCTATGGGGTAGAATAGCATCTATGCAACAGTTTACATGCTGATATAGTGTGGTGGTATATGTTTGTCTGTATTTAATGGAGTTAAATAGGTTTGGTGGAGATGTGAAGCTTGCCAATGTATCACTTATGGCTAGGTAGTTTGTCTTAAAATAAATTTCTAAAGGTACCTTGGGTGGAAGGGATATTTGGTTTCAATTTTATTTTGAAGGAGACTGCTTTATAGTTAGACCTAACAAGTGATGAAGATACACAAGGGACAGTGCAAGATACTCCCATATTAGTAAAGGCAATGCCCAAGATGTTACTCTCCTAAGTGGGCACTCTGACTGATTGTTCCGGGTGTTTGTATTGACAAAGTCCAGGAATCTCTGTGTTTGAGTATTAGTGGTGGTGCATGTTTCCTGGTCTGTAGTTGGATAGTTTAGACCACCTAAGAACCTGGTACTGGGTTTAATACTGAGCGATTCTAGTTAATGTAAATAGATGTTGTAGCTCGCTAATATAAGGTACTGGTTATTTGGACACAAAGAAGCTCTAGTATGTTGTGCTGCTTTCCCAGTCCCAATGTGCATATCTTCTGTATGCAGATTGAGACACGTCCACCTTTTTCCCTTCCTGTGCAGTAGCCAGTCTAATAGTGTGGAAGGCATTATAGCCCTGCACAGCTGGAGTTTTCTCCTCAATTTTATACCATGTCTCAGTCACTTCATAGACGTCAATGTCCTCCAGGATAAGAAAGGCTTGTTGGTAGTTGGGTTTCTTGTTTAGGCTCATAGCATTGATCAGTAACACCTTCATATTTTCTTGTGCTTGTTTTGATTATGTTATTAGGTTTGTCAGGTTGGGATTGCCTAAAAAAAGGGTACTGTCAGGTTGGACAATATCTTTGCCTATAATCAAAACCCTAGGTGGGACAGATGCAGTCCATCCCTAGAGAAGTAGTGTGGGCTGTCTATTATAGTCTCCTAGGCTGACAAATATTGGACCTCATTTGAATGACACCAAAAGCTAAATCAATTATTGAAGTCAATTGGTTTTACTCATATTGCAGCAGCATTCTTGGAGAAGGTAGAATGGTGCTCAGTGCTAGGCTCATACCTGCCTTGGACACAAAGTCTGAGAGCTCCATCATGTATCTTGTCATATAGCCCAGGGAGGTACACTTCAAGTCATTGACATGGCATGAACTATGACAGAATCATACTGGTACCTGTTGTTTGAGAATCTGAGTATATGCATGATTTGATGGATCCTGGCACCAGACAAGCAACTGTCAGCCTTTCCTTGCTCGGCTTGGTAAGAGGCACATCCTTATGCCTTACAATGAAGTCACCTGTAACAAGAATGTTTGGTTGGGTCGAGGCATGCCTTATGGGCTCAGGGTCTGTGTCTTTGGGATCCCCTGTGCTATGCAAAGAGCTAGGCTTAACTTGCTCAGTGTGCTTTGTACCTGTATTGTACAGCTTGGCTTAACTTGCTCAGTGTGCTTTGTACCTGTATTGTACAGCTAGGCTTAACTTGCACAGTGTGCATTGTACCTGTATTGTACAGATAGGCTTAACTTGCTCAGTGTACTTTGTACCTGTATTGTACAGCTTGACTTAACTTGCTTAGTGTGCTTTGTACCTGTATTGTACAGCTAGGCTTAACTTGCTCAGTGTGCTTTGTACCTGTATTGTACAGCCAGGCTTAACTTGCTCAGTGTGCTTTGTACCTGTATTGTACAGCCAGGCTTAACTTGCTCAGTGTGCTTTGTACCTGTATTGTACAGCCAGGCTTAACTTGCTCAGTGTGCTTTGTACCAGTATTGTACTTTGGATGTCTTTAGGAAAGTTAATCTTTAGCACCTCTGATCATATGATGGATTATGTGTATTGCAATGACTTTGGAGAGGTGTGATGAGTGGTGTACTGTTAGTGATTGTGGTGCCTAAGTTTACTGTGTAAGCGATTTTTTTTCCTCCAAGGATATTAAATATGTACATCTCTCATATACTGTGTTGAGTAGTAGATGATTGTCAGATAGCGTGAGACAGTTCTAACACTTTCTCAAGATATTCATCTCAATCGGGCTGACTAGAGAAGGTGTGCGGATGTGCTGCTCCAAGATATTGACAGGAATGACTGTGGGGGTAGGGGTAAATATAACTGGTTTGAGTTTAGTTTTAGGATAATGTTTGGGTGTGTTTAAAGTCCAATACAAAACAACTAGCCTGGAGACCTCTTTCTGCCACCAACAAGAACCAGTAAGCAATTTATAGTAAAACAAAAGTCAGTAATTTAATACTAAAATCGGTGCAAGCAGTATCAGTACACTCAGTATTAAGCAATTTTATTAAAGGTCTTTTAGTTTGATGCATACCTGTCAATTGTCAGATTTTTGCATAATTAGCTAGATTTTTGCCTCAGATTTTTAGTCTGATTCCTCATAAAATTTGTGGTTTTCTGGCAAATCATTGAGGATTGAAGTCACTAAATAATAACACACATTTGAGTTTCAGATTTCATATCCTCCTGAAAATACATAACACAAATCCTGTTTTTTTCTGGCAACTTTCTAAGTTTATAAGAACAGTATTTAAAATATTTTCCTATTTTTAGGCATTTGCCCCCCCCCCCCCATTATTTAGGCTTTGTCCAGAATTGTTACAGTAAGAGGTTGAGAGGTATGGCCTGGTGAATAATTTAAGGGGAGAGAGACTTTGCAAATTGATACTTATTGTAAATAGCCAATAAACAGGGAGAGGGAGGGAGTTACATTGTCATATTGTTATAAGGGGCAGGCAACAACAGATACACTGGATTTAAAAACACAACTACAACAGGGTGTGTAAGAAGGAAATATGACTAGACACAAAGCTCTGAGAAGAGTGGTGTGTAACTGCCTCAGTGCAAAGACTAATTCTGAACTAGCCTGAAACACACTCAGTACACAAGAATGAAACTAGGAGTTAATACAAACATTTAGACCACTTAAACAGCAACACGCAGTCCAACTTTGTACTGGAATTGGTAATATAGGTTTAAGGACCTTAGCTAAAACAGATCCAGGCTGATAAATTGAATTT
The DNA here is from genome assembly GCF_019279795.1 of Protopterus annectens. NCBI lineage: Eukaryota > Metazoa > Chordata > Ceratodontiformes > Protopteridae > Protopterus > Protopterus annectens. Next base: position 1,319,838,734 of record NC_056747.1, on the reverse strand, counting down.
AAAATCAGAATTTTAAGAAATTAAGAATTTTAAGAAATTTTAATCAGACATTTGTGGGATGGGTGCAGGTAAGGAGAGTGAACAACAGAAGAGTGATGATGTCACTGAGGAAGGGGATAGACACGATGTAACACGCATTCCTACTACTGACATTGTGATGTCTTGAGGCAGATGGATGGGACTGCATTTGTTAGGGCAGGTAAGAGGTGACTGAGTGACTCTTTGAAGAAAGGAGTGGATATGGGATGAGATGATCTTTAGGAAACTTACACGATGAAACATGTGACTACATAATGGCAGTTAGCAATATCCATAATAAAAGCAGGGGTAGGTATGTGTGTGGGTGGGTGCCCCTTTTGGGCATTTACATATAACTTGGCTTACTGAAATTTATATTCAGCAATGTTGGCTATAATAGTTAGGTTTGCATCTCTTTCACTTGACTAAAATGGGTAAATTTCCAGTAATTAGTGCATCTTGCATACAACTAACACATACCTTTATCTACCTTCTGTTTTGATCTAGTCAAACTGCTACTTATTTTTCTCAGCTGGGAAGGTCTATATAACAAACTGCTTTATCCATCTACAGCTATGCAGGATCTGTACCACCTGAGGCACTGAAACATCAGTAGCCCAGTAGCCCATGACATCATTTTGTAGATATATTCTAGTACAGTCTCTGGCCCTGTAAAGGATCAGGTTACACAACCTAAGTCAACAATATATCTAAAACAACGTCACTGAAAAATGCAAATCATTATTCTGTTTATTCTAATGTAGAGTAAGAAAAACAAAATCCAACCATATTTTAGGTACAGTAAGCAGGTTAATTAACCAAGAGGGTTCCATCTCGTTAAGTGACATGCTCAGAGTCACACCCCAAGCAAAGACAGACTGAGGGAATCAAACCCTACACAAAGGAAATTAGCACTTTGCAATGTTAATCTTCAGTGTTAGACTATCAAACCTGTGAAAAATGAAAGAATAGCTAGTCAGGTTTTTTTTTTTCATTACATTTTCCTTGGATCCAGGATCATATTTTTCCTTTGGAAATCTTACAAACTTTTTCCTTTCATCACTACAATATCACAAACACACTGACTTCCATAAATAAAGTAGCCTATTTATATTCTGCTTAGCTTGTGCTGGTATAAGCTAACATTTTGTTGTTTATCAAGTATCCTTACATGGTGCAGCATGGTCCTACAACACACAGATGTGTAGCATCTTGAAGGGCTGCCTCTGTGGCCATGCTGAATGGTAATCAGGAATTATGGGGGAGAAGCATATGCTAACTAGCTATGTGTTTTAACCACAGAGCCCCTCCCAGGAAGCCATCTACATGAATGGGCAATTTAAGACAGCTATATCCAAAATGCTGTGTTCAACTGCTAAACATGAATATAATGGTGGGGGGAATGCTAGTGTCATAGCAGCACCAACATCAAAACAGAATCAAGAGGTGGCGGGAATCACTGGACACCAGATTAAGAATCAAAGTACCATACTGGCACCAATGTTACTACAGGGACTAGAGAGTGGGGGATGCACATTCTACAGTGCCATACTGGTACCAATGTTACTACAGGGACTGGGGAGTGAGGGATGCACATTCTACAGTACCATACTGGTACCAATGTTACTACGGGGACTGGGGAGTGGAGGATGCACATTCTACAGTGCCATACTGGTACCAATGTTACTATGGGGACTGGGGAGTGTGGGATGCCCATTCTACAGTGCCATACTGGCACCAATGTTAATATGGGGACTGGGGAGTGGGGGATGCACATTCTACAGTACCATACTGGTACCAATGTTACCAAGGGGACAGGGGAGTGGAGGATGCACATTCTACAGTCCCATACTGGTACCAATGTTACCACGAGGACTGGGGAGTGAGGGATGCACATTCTACAGTACCATACTGGTACCAATGTTACTACGGGGACTGAGGAGTGGGGGATGCACATTCTATAGTGCCGTACTGGTACCAGTGTTACTACAGGGACTGGGGAGTGGGGGATGCACATTCTACAGTACCATACTGGTACCAATGTTACCACGGGGACTGGGGAGTGGGGGATGCAGATTCTACAGTGCTATACTGGTACCAATGTTACTACGGGGACTGGGGAGTGGGGGATGCACATTCTACAGTGCTGTACTGGTACCAATGTTACTACAGGGACTGGGGAGTGGGGGATGCACATTCCAAAGTATCATACTGGTACCAATGTTACTATGGGGACTGGGAAGTGGGGGGGTGCACATTCTACAGTGCTGTACTGGTACCAATGTTACTACATGAACTGGGGAGTGGGGGATGCACATTCTACAGTACTATACTGGTACCAATGTTACTACAGGGACTGGGGAGTGGGGGATGCACATCCTACAGTACCATACTGGTACCAATGTTACTACGCAGACTGGAGAGTGGGGGATGCACATTCTACAGTGCCATGCCGGTTCCAATGTTACTACAGGGACTAGGGTGTGGGGGATGAACATTCTACAGTGCCATACTTGTACCAATGTTACTACAGGGACTGGGGAGTGGGGGATGCACATTCTACAGTACCATACTGATACCAATGTTACTATGGGGACTGGGGAGTGGGGGGGTGCACATTCTACAGTGCCATACTGGACAATGCTACCACAGGGACTGGGGAGTGGGGGATGCACATTCTACAGTGCTATACTGGTACCAGTGTTACTATAGGGACTGGGGAGTGGGGGATGCATATTCTACAGTACCATACTTGTACCAATATTACTACAGGGACTGGGGAGTGAGGGATGCACATTCTACAGTGCCATACTGGTACCAATGTTACCACGGGGACTGGGGAGTGTTGGTTGCACATTCCACAGTGCCATACTGGTACCAATGTTACTATAGGGACTGGGGAGTGGGGGATGCACATTCTACAGTGCTGTACTGGTACCAATGTTACTACGGGGGCTGGTGAGTGGGGGATGCACATTCTACAGTGCTGTACTGGTTCCAATGTTATCATGGGGACTGGGGAGTGGCGGTTGCACATTCCACAGTGCTGTACTGGCACCAATGTTACTACAGGGACTAGGGAGTGGGGGATGCACGTTCTACAGTGCTGCACCAGCACCAATATTATTAGGGGACCGTGGGTGCAAATAGACCCTCTACATTGCTGTACTGCCACCAGTGTTCCTACTGGGACTGGCAGGGGGAATACACTAGATCAACAGCACTTATTTTACCTGCCATAATGGCCTCAACAGTAGTATGGGGATAGGAGTGAAGATAAAACCACTATACACTAGGGAATGCTTCAAGTGCCGTGATTACATCAACATTGCAATGGTGATTAGAGGGTTATATTAGACTCTGTAAAGTGCCCTAAAGCACAGAACATCATTATGGGGATGTGGAAACCCCCAGACACAATATAAAGTGCCATAATGGCTCCAATGGTAGTACAGGGATCGAGGGTCACTGGACACCAGGGAAAAAGTGAACTACCATAATGGCATGTACTTTATGAAGGTGATGAGGTGTGGGAACCACTACACCACCAGGTATGACTCTTTGAAGTGCCATAATAGCACCGGCATTGTAACAGAGATCAGGATGGAGGGATACTCTACACCACCATGGCCTAATACATACATGCCTAATGGCACTAACATATTATGAAGATTGGGTAGGTACAGATACAGGGACTGTGTTGTGTGTGTGTGTGTGTGTGTGTGTGTGTGTGTGTGTGTGTGTGTGTGTGTGTGTGTGTGTGTGTGTGTGTGTGTGTTCTTGCTTGTGTAAGTATGTGTGAAAGAGTGACTGGAGGTGGGGGATTCAATTGCTTACACAAGCAGCAGGTTACTGCCGTGATGTGTAGATCAGCTATTATGGTAGTAACTGTGATTCAGGAAACATGCACATTAGCTGAAAATGATGTCTTACCTCTCACGGCTAGCAAGTTTCTAAATGGCAAATGGCCACACTGGGTTGGAAAGGCCTTTCTAACATGAACCTTATAGCTCATAGTAGGGTCCTTAATGAATTCCTGGGTATATTTAAGGTTGTTTTCATTTGTAATTGTGACATTGGGTTAATAGTTCAACGTTTATAACATTTTTGGGACTGAGTCTTCACTTTGTTTACAGTGACAGCATTTGTCACTTGATAGATTATTTTTTTTAATGTAAAATAAAATATTTAAAGTTTTCCTTAGTTTTGATTTCAATTGGACAGTTTTTAGTTAAATAACCTGAGTATAGAGAGTAGCTTGAGTGATTGTGAGATTTGGCTGTAGTCAACAGGTGTTCTGTTGAGATCTTAATAGTCTTGAGGGATTATAAATTTGGGCTTGTCCATGTAATACAGGTTATCTTAAGGGTGGTGAATGATGTCAAAATCATCTTCATTTATGTAAGAAGAATGTTATTTTGTACATTGAGCCACTTTATTTTATTTAAAGCTAGACAGTGGTTTGATTGATTAGAAAGATTTGCTGCAAAGGTGGCTGCTTTATTGTCTGTCTTCTTTAGCTTGTGTAGTTGGCATTTTTGTGGGTTTGTTGACATTAATGAGGCATTTCAGAGGGTAGGAAACAAGAGTGCTCTGGCAGTTGTTTTCCAAGCATAGCAAGTGAGAAAAGGTTTAATTTTATATAGCATAACTACTGTCTTGTTTGTTTTTCACATTACGTATCATATAAGGTTGCAGAAATTTTAGTTGTTGATCAGTGATAACTCCCATGTAATTTGGTTTGGTATATTTGTTCAGTACTGATATTTGTATTGTCACATCAGTGCTGAACAGATATTGGGGTGAACAAAATGAGTTTACAGTAGACACCCTCTTATCCGGTCTTGCTGGGACTTGACCATAGGCTGCATAAACAAATGGATGGTTAATCAGAAAAAGCATGCAAAATAGCATTTATAGGTTATAAATCAGCTAGAATAACAGGATTTGTGTTAGTATGCATTGCATTTTTCTAATGAATATGAAGTCTAAAACTCAAATGTCTGTCATTATTTAGCCCAGAGGAGGGGGAATTGTTGTTCTCTGTTGTGTTTTGCTAGGACTATGGCAGAAATTTGATGTCTGGTTAAAGATAGGCTGGATAAGAGGGAGTCTATTGTTCTATTGGCATTTAACTTTTATTTGATTTAGTCAACTGTTTTTCTCTGTGGTAAGGTGCTTTTTGCAGTTGAAAGAGTGTTTAGGATGAGCAGAGAAGGGTGGAGTAATTTGCATAATGTACCAGGAAAACGCTGAGCACATGCTTGTAGATGTCACTGCTTCTTCTTCTTTTGGCTTTTTCCTGGTTAGGGGTCGCCACAGCGAAACTCTAGTCCACTAATGATTGGCAGTAGATTTTTATGGTGCCAAGGTGCCAGTCCGATGCCCAACATTGAACAAAGGCACGCCAATTCACGTATGTCTTTCGAATGCCACTTGACCGTGGGGAGGACATACAGACTTCACACAGAAGGCATGCCAGCCGAGAATCGAATGGGAGAACCTCTTGCTGTGAGGCAACAACACTACCACTGCACCACAGCAGCCTACTGCTGAACATGTTAGAAGAAGAGTAAACGTTGTACAGTATAGAGTCAATTATCCGAACTAATTGGGACTTACGGTAGATAATAAAACATATAAATGAACTGGACAACAAAACTTCTAAAATCTTGTTTTTCTGCATGCAGGAATACCCTTTTCAACCATTCATTGATTTCAGTAGACAATAAAGAATATTTTTCACACACACATTGGGTACAAGCTCAAAAAAAAACATGCTCAAGTGAATACGTATAATGTTTACATATTCAGACTTTATGATTTTTCTTATCCAAAAACTTTGGAAGGCTGGTTCAGATAACTGACGTTTCGGATAATCGACATACGGATGACCGGCTCTCTTCTGTACCAGATTATTGATTGATCTCTATTTTCTATAGTGTTTTTGTTAACATCTAGAATCACTAACTTTTTTTAAGAAAGTGATGGGACACTGTGTTAAATGCTTTGGATAGATCCATAAAAAATAGTGTTACTAAGCTACCCTGTTATTTATTTGTTTGTTAACTATATCTTGGAAGGTTTGTAGTATTATTTTGGTATTAAATCCTGGACAAACACTATACTGATCATGGGAAAGAATGTCACTTTTTGTAAGGTGATCCATAAGCTGAGTATAAATGCAATTTTCAGGGATTTGTATCATGGGAGGTAAAAGGGCATTAGGTCTAAAGTTAGTGCAGTAAACCTAGCTATCATGTAAAGCAGCCTCATTTTTACTATACGTACATTTGATTTTATTATTTCAGCCACTATTTAGAGCTCATGGTCATAAGTGAATATGAGGACATAGACATCTTCCAGTGCTGTCTACTACCACCATCCATTGTAATACTAATTAGTGGCTTTGGGACAAAACTAACAAATATTTTATCTACTTTTTACATCAGTCTACAACTTCATTACTGCCACCACTGCACCAAAAATGCTGGTTAAGCTCCTGACACCCTCAAAGTTAACTTGTTATAAGACTATAAGATACTTGGACTATTGTACCTGAGGTACATGCTGCCATCTCACCTGCCAAAAGCAAGCCAGACTTTTCCAGGAGAGAATTATCACCTCTGATTTACTTCTGGAGTACTTCAAACTTGGCAGCAAGCTACTCCAATGCATGCTGGAGAGATCAGTTATCTAAGACTAAGGAGACATAGGTAAACAGCAAAGATAGCATCTGTCTTACCTACAAAGTAAGCACTTTCCAGACATATAATGCAATTTAATATCTTGCCCATGAAAATCACAAACAGGAAGAACTGTAAGACACACTGTGTGCACAGTGCAATACCTACCTTGAATGTATTTGTCTGAATGCCAATAATGTAAATCCGACATCTTTATAATATGGGATGGCACAACCCAGCAGTAAAGGACTTTTATCCAGTACACATTATAGTACTATATACGTTCCTTAGGTTTACCTTGATTTAACATCAGACCAAGTGAACTACTTGGATGTTACTATTAGCAAAAAAAAAAAAAAGAAATATAATAGTGGTTTTTGGAAGAAATGAAGATAATTTACCAACTATTTAGTGAAAGAGGGTATCCTGACAGTCTCATAAAAAGTGTTAAAAAAGATGTATGAACAAAAAGATACTAGATATATGCCACTTCTAGGAAATATCCCATGACATGAATGGAAACGAATATGTTCTCTAGAATGACCAACAAACCATCAATATTTCAGGAACCATTAAAAATTTTGTACAGAAAGAACACAATTTAAAGAAAAATGTTGAATTAAGCAAGGAATTATGGTTAAAAAATACAGGACATAAGTAGAGAAGTAATAAATATATAGTTTTTTATACGAAGGGGGGTATACCATACATACTGTTTGGATTAGAATATATGAACATATGAGAGACATATCAAAGAAAATGAAAATAATGCATTATATACAGACATGTTAGTGTGTAACAGAATGCATAAGCATGCAAAATGACATATGTAAACATTTATATTCATATTGGTGGACCTATTTATTGACAATTGTCCAATATTCATTTTTTAATGTGTATTAGGTTTTTACTTAATGTATATTTATTATATATTTTACTATATATTATATTATTATATTTTTTATATATATATATATTTTTATATATTTATTATATATTATAAGTACATTTATTTATCATTTATATATATATATATATATATATTTATACTTATAAATATATATTTATACATTGGACAAACATATATACATATACATTTTAATATTGATAACAATATCAACACACATTTATTGGAATGATTTTTTAGAAATATAATAAGCATACTAATTTAGTTCATTAATATTTTACATTAATATAAAGCGGACTATACTTTTGTGAACTTTGTGTTTTGGAAAACTCTCACTCCTAATGAACAGAGAATGGTTGCCCTGTTACATTGGCCTTAGTACCCCATACTGTTGTAGTACCTCCATGGGACTTAAAGGGGAAATGAACATATTCCTTGTTGATGTTTGCAAAAACACATATAGATAGTACTTACAAATGCCCTTGGCCACCCCAACCTCTGTACAAAAACAAGGAGCTGATCCACTGCTCCAGAGTCAGGATTGATTTGTCATTCCATCTTCTGAATCAAAAGCTCAGATATCAGATGAGCCTCACTTCCAGCTCCTTAGTATGTTGGGATAGGAATTGTGATACCTCTGTAACTCTTAAATTCCTGTCCTCCATTTTAAAAATGGGGATCACTACCTCAGTTTGCCATTTTAGAAGCACTGTCCCAGCCTTCCAGGCAACATTGACAGAGTGTATTAACCCAGATACCCCAACAATATCGAGTACTTTTAGCATTCTGGCTGGATCACACTAACCTTGCCACAGTAGAACTGTTTAATCACAGTAGTGATCGCCTTTACAAAATGTGCTCTTGGCAAAGTCTCCTCACAGGTTGGTGTGAGCACCATATTCAGGAGTTTTTCATATTGTTCTTTACAGTTTCTGATAATGTTTCTTGCTGAGGTCAGTGGCTTTATACCCTTGATGAGAAGAATCTGGACAATGTCTAACTTACCTCTGTGATCCACTAGAGAGTTTGCCTTCAAGGATTTTTGGTATCTATCAGTCAAATGCATAGCATTTTCTGCTACTTTTATATGGAAGGGTTCTTTCATTAATTTGATGTTTTTCACAGAAGTTGTGCCCACCAGTGAATCCCAGGGTTACCACAATGACAAGCACCATCCACTTCTCAGACACACCTTCTTGGTAGTGTGGTCTTAAACAGGGTCTGTTCAGATCTGACGTCTCTGACCTCTCCCACTATGTGGGATAAAATTTGAGATCCAAGTTGAATGCATCTGTCACAGAAACATCTGCTTGGCATCTTACTGCACATTAGAACTTGACAGGTATGCCCGATTACTGCCCTGTGTAGCTAACCCAAGCTGCTACTATAGGGTGATCATTTGAGATCATCACCTTTCTTGATCCAAATGCCTTGAACATATCATGACATGACCACAGAGTTCAGCCGTAGCCCTTTGACCTAAGGTTCCCTGGTAACAAGTACATTTGTGAGCGCCTTTTTGTTTGAACATGGGGTTTGCTATACAAATTCAATGACCAGTACTGGTGCCTAAAAAGAGATCACTGCTCTTGTCCAGCTCAGGCAGGCCTTTCTTCTAAATCACGTCCCTACTGTCATCTTCCTCATTACCCCACACGAAGGTTCAAGTCTCCAAGATCCAGTAGGTGGTACCTGCTAAAGTGTAATATCCATGATCTCTGACAATTCAAATGTGTGATTTTATTATTTTGGTTACTTTTTAGAGCTCCTAAAAGGCTGTTAGGTGCATATATACTAACAATAGACAAAGCTTTCCTTTCGGCAGAACATCGTCAACTCAAAGTGACTTTGTTTTTCACTAGTGCGAAAAGCAATTACACAGTAGCAAGTCAGAGGCTTCTGAGGATCTCAACATACATTTGGGGACTTTTCTGAAGGTGAGCCCACAGTAGGGGATAAATAATCCCTGCTTGAAAGGTCTAGCTTCTGGAACAAGGTTATATGTAGAGGCAAAACCAAGTAACTCTAGGCTATATTTTTCAATCTCCCATACAAACTTCATTTCCCTCCCCAATAGTGGGAGAACATACTATGTCCTAAGGATCAGTTTCCATATCTCTGATTTACAGGTTGAAAAATCAGAAACAATGTTTTGTCTATATTTCACTGTTGGGCTCACTTTCCACTAAGTCCAATTTGGCAGGAATATATAAATGAGGATATTTCTTTAAAAGGGATTGTCAATGTTAAAAGCAACTTTTTATGATTGCAGTGCATACTAATAACTCAGCCATGTGATTATCATTGCAATGTTTCTTAATGTCAGTAAAATATAATCTTACAGAATTTCAGCAATGCCTGAATTTTTATGTAATTCTTTTTTTTCTTTTGAGTATATCTGATGTCAAGTCATTTGTCTCAAGACTTTTGCATTTTACTAGAGACTGCTGGTATTGCAGTTAGTGTAGAGATCTAAGGTTATTAGCCTTTTTTATCAAATTATTTCCTGTAGCCAAGGCACATAGTTCGATTCCTTCCACCACCATCTGCATACTGTGTGACTCTCAGCAAGTCACTTAACCAGACAGTGTTGTTGGTTTGCCTCTGAGACATACCTCTCAACCTCTTATTGCAACAAATCTGGGAATAGCCTAAAATAATGGTGGGATAAAGTCCCCAAAATACAGACAGACTTTAAATATTGCACTGAGAAAATTAAAAAGTGTTAGCATGCATTTTCAGAGAGATATGAATTCAAAAACTCAAATACTTGTTATTTAGGAGTTTCAGTCCTCAGTGATTTGCCAGAAAACCACAAATTTTAGGAGGAAGAGACCAAAAATATGAGGCAAAAGTCAGGATATTCTGCAAAAATCTACACAGTTGAGAGCTATGCCCGGAAAAGGGAAACTTGTGTACAATGGACTGATCTAGTTAACAAATAATTATATATATATATATATATATATATATATATATATATATATATATATACTGTTAACACTGACATCCCATACAGCTTACTATGGAAACAACCCACTTGGTATTGTGGCTTAGTGAAGGCAAGCACCAAGTCACAGCACTGATACTGTGCCATGAGGTATACATTAATAATGTGGTTCCAAATGGGGCTCATGTATGGGGTTCCATATAGGGCTCACATAAATATTAAGCTGTAGGCTTCAATTGGCTGTGATAAGCCACCCTGCCACTTACATCAGTCAAACATCATTTGAACTATAGTTATGTTCTGCAATTCAACACTACATTGTTATTAGTTAACAGACACAGACATATCTGCAGAAGGCATTTATAATTATAACACTATAACAGTGAAATAAGATATGCTGTAACTTGATAGCAGTACTAAACTACAACAGTAACTACATAACTCTATGTGCTATAATGTGAATTACAAACTATGTAGTGATATGCCAGAAACCTCTATGTACAATGTTAAGCCAGATATGCGGCTTAGTGGTAGGAATTGATAGTACAGTATTTTTTTAATCACACACTGTGAAGATAGATTGTTTGGTTAAATTACAAGCAGCCTACTTTCTGCTGACTTATCTTTTGTTTTCATTTAGTTTGTTTGTTTGTCTTTTGTCTTTTTCCTGGTAAGGGGTCACCAAAGCAGAACTCCGGTCCGCTAATGATTGGCAGTAGATTTTTTATGAAATGCTGAGGTGCCAGCTCAACACCCAACCTTCAACGAAGGCATGCCCATTTATGCACGCATGTTTTTCTAATGCTACCCAACTGCGGGGAGAACATGCAGACTCCACACAGAAGGCACTCCCAAGCCAAGCCGAGAATCGAACGGGAGAAACTCTTGCTGTGAGGTAACAACGCTACTGCCGTACCATTTAATAATGACCATTAAACCTTACTCTTAACCATAGCCCCCCCGGCTACATGCCTGATTTTTTGAATACTATTTACATTTTTTGTATGAAAATGGATTCATTTGCAAATAATCCATTTTTGTGAAATTGACTTTAAGAGTAATGCGAATGATTAGCACGTGCAAATTGAAACTTGCCTTTAAATTAAATTAGATACTCTACTTAAAATATTTGGAAATGCATAAAACCTGTAAAACTGAAGGAAAAGCGAGATGAGAAGTATATGAAAAAACAATTGTATTCTGTACCTTTTTCTACAGTTGTAAAAGAAAAATATATATGCTCAAAATAAATCACTGTGCCATGCTTGTCTGAAAAGAGCTGTGCACATATTCATAAATATTATGTTTGATACAGACCTGAATATTGTTGCTACAGTTACATCTTGGAATAATAAATACTAGAAAGAAGGAGCCCAAGACCATTTAATTTGTGTAACTGTCAAAGCATCCTTACTGGTAAAGGCCAAATCTCCATTAGTTTACACGTATTGTAGCTACTAAAATAACTAAGCTATTCAGGATTATCCTTACTACTGACCAGTGACAACCAATTAGGATGACATTTTATATCTGAATCTATGAAAAAAGTTCCAAGTACATGATATAAAGGCTGTCTACTCATAGCCATTTATAGAGACATTTGTTATTGACCTTTAACTACATTATATCTGGTATTCTAGCAGTTTAGGTAGACATTTGTGTTGACCTTTAACTGCATTATATCTGGTATTCTAGCAGTTAAGTATGACAGGAAGAGACTGGTCATGCTGCATACCTCTATCAGCTACCCAGACTTTTACCTCATATATTTGGTGTGTTCCTCATAAAAGCTATGGTTTTCTGGCAAATCATTGAGGATTGAAGTCACTAAATAATGACATACAATTGAGTTTCAGACTTCATATCCTTCAGAAAAACACATGACAATGCAAAACCTATTTTTCTAACTACTTTCTTAAGTTTATAAGAGCAATATTTAAAAATTATACAAAAAACAACCCAAATGGTTTAAAAATTTAACAGTAATAAAAATAAAAAAGCGAGCCACCAAGGCAGTATTTGGTGAAACACTAGTTTATTTAACATTAAACACTGTCAAAGTAAAACCAGCTAAGCACTTTCGCTAAGAAACATGAACTGGCTTCATCAGAGTCACTCAATTATGATGCAACTTCCTTTATATACTCTGATTACTTAAGCAACTATTCATGATTTTGCTTGCATCAATGAAATTACCCTGACTAAACTTAAAGGCATACTTCCCCTGAATATGTAATGTACACAATGACATGCTGTAACCCACAATAATAAGTACATTCAAGATAAAAATATTAGTAAAAGTACTAATAATGAACATAATAATATAAAAATACTTAAAAAAATAAACAAAAAAATTCAAAACATAGTTGATCTGTTTGTTGCAGTCAGGTAAGTGTTTTCACAGTACACTTATAATTAAACCTCTGTTGCCCTTTGCTTCAAAAAGGGAGCTATTGAATAATAATCATTTAAACCTGGCTTGCAACAAGCATTTAATCTCAGCTGCCATTTAGTTTCTGGCTTCTAATTCTAATTCAGTATCCCCAACCCCTAGAGTCATTCTGTACAAAATCAATGACAAAGAATAAAAATATCTTGTAGTTGGGACAGTCTAGAGTGTGAACATATAAAGCATTGTTCATTTTTTTAATTTTAATGTCTCTAAGGTGCTCAGTAATGCAATCCCAAAGCCTTCTTTTGGTCTTGCCTACGTAGACACCAGGGCATTATAAGCATGTAGCTAAATAAACCAAGCATGTAGCTAAATAATCCAAGGCCAATTTATTAGTTGGACTCATGAAAGTGGTCTTGACTAACAACTTTATGATTTTTGAAGGTGAATTCTATCATCAGGAAGCAGGAGTGGCTATGGGGCCAAATGTGCCCCTAGCTTTGCGAATCTGGTTCTCCTAGAATTTGAGAGAAAATATGTTTTTTCCTCTGCCTTTATGGCCAATGTATTGTTGTATGTGAGGTTGCTGGATGACATACTAATTTTATGGCAAGGAGAGGAACATGTGATGAATGACTTCGTGAAATACATCAACAGCACAACCACTTTCCTTGAGTTCACATATAAATGACACTGTGATAAGACAGAATTTTAAAATAATGAGTTGACTAAGGACATTGCTGGGGGCACCTTGGCTAGTAGCATCCACAGAAAGGAAACATATTCCAATATGTTACTGCACTATAACAGTTGCCACCCCTTCCATCAGAGGAAGGGTATAATAAAAGGCCAAATGGTCAGGTTATCTAAGCTCATTAGTAGCGATGAAACATTTAAAAAAGAGATCTATACATTAATTGGAATGTTCCTAAACAGAGGCTACCCTTAAGTCTTCTGCTGAAAGTGAAGAGAAAAGTTATGCTTAAAAGAAATACTACATTTAAGCAAATTTTGAAAGCAATTCTAAATATTAATAGAACCAACACAACCAAGCTAGACACCAATGTTCTAGTATTACAATACAATACAGAAACATCAAACTTGCTATCAAGTGTTAACAATATATGGGAAACTCATTTTGACAAAGAAATGAAGGAAACATTGGGGCATAAACCTAAGGTTGTGTACAGTAGAGGGCATAATATAAAGAATATTCTTGAAAGTGTCAACAGAAAACAAGGCAAGCACAGGTCATTTATGTACAAATGTATTGCTTGCAAGACCTGTAAAAATATAACTGATGGTACGAATGTCTTTATAGGAAGTTTTGAACGTATTACAGGATGCCTGGGCAGGTGCAACTGCAACACCACTATGGTGGTTTATTTAGCTACATGCTTATCATGCCCTGGTTTCTACGTAGGCAAGAACAAAAGAAGGCTACAGGATTGCATTACTAAGCACCTTAGAGATATTAAAAATTAAAAAAATGAACAATGCTTTATATGTTCACACTATAGACTGACCCAACTACAAGGGATTTTTATTCTTTGTCATTGATAGAGTACAGAGTGACTCTAGGGGTTGGGGATGATGAATTAGAATTAGAAGCCAGAAACTAAATGGCAGCTGAGATTAACTTCTTGTTGCAAGCCAGGTTTAAATGATTATTGTTCAATAGCTCCCTTTTTGAAGCAAAGGGCAGCAGAGGTTTAATTTTAAGTGTACTGTGAAAACACTTACCTGACTGCAACAAACAGATCAACTATGTTTTGAATTTTTAAGTTTATTTTTTAAATATGTTTTATATTATTATGTTCATTATTAGTACTGTTACTAATATTTTTATCTTGAATGTACTTATTATTGTGGTTTACAGCATGTTATTGTGTACATTACATATTCAGAGGAAGTATGCCTTTAAGTTTAGTCAGGGTAATTTCATTGATGCAAGCAAAATCATAAATAGTTGCTAAGTAATCAGAGTATATAAAGGAAGTTGCATCATAATTGAGTGACTCTAATGAAGCCAATTCATGTTTCTTGGTGAAAGAGCTTAGTTGGTTTTTACTTTGACAGTGTTTAATGTTAAATAAACTAATGTTTCACACAAATACTGCCTTGGTGGCTTGCTTTTTTCTATTTTTATTACTGTTTACAATGTTTAAAAATTGTCTTTAATTTTGGACCTTTGTCTCTCCCCCATTATTTTTAGCCTTATCCAGATTTCCTGCACTTCAAGAGTGAGAGATATGCCTTGCAGTACCCAGGATGCTGTCTAAATATTCAGTACTGGAACCGCATATAGTGTAGAGCATTGCAAACTTTTTAACTGTGATGTAATGCAAAGCCTAACAGGTTTTGACTTTTCAACTTCTAAAGTGATTAACCAGTTAGGTGAGCAACTTTGCATATTAGAAGTACAGAAATCTCAGAGAATAATGAAAAAAGGTGATCAAATGTATAAACAGCTTAGATTGATTCAAATATTTGGACCGCATTGGCTCATTGTTACTGGATTTTCATTTGTGATGGGTTCCACTACAGGAGGTCAAGTATTACAAGGCTGTTGTAGCAAATTAGTGAGAATCAGAATCAGAGAATAGCAGGAACATTTAGAGAAACATTATCACATTGAACTGAGGCTGCCCCATGCTATGAATGGATGTAATATGTAATCCAAGCCTTAGGAGTCAGTCAAATGGACTACCCACCCTCCTCTATACAGTTACGAGATGTGGAGGTGTAGTGGAGCGTTAGAACATTATGACAGGATTAGAGAAGGAACAAGAAAATGTTAAGGGCTCCCTAATGAAATGTTGCCACTTGAAAGAAATGATAAGTGCCAAAAAGACAGAAAAAAAAGACTGAAAACTCGGAGGAGAGTGAATCACAAAAATCACTCCTCCTTAAAACTTCTTTTTGTAGTGGTTGGGAGGGAGTAAGCACCCCTCCGAACTTCTATATACCAACTCCAAGATTGCCATACTTTAGAGAAAAGGGAATATTCTGAGAAATGGCATCTCAGACTTAATATATGTAAGACCGTTCTTTCGGCCATTCAGCCTCCACATTTCAACAAGCATGGATGTGCAGCTGGGAAAATCACGGACCGTTTACCCAACTCTTTTAAGTCAGAAAGGCAAACTAGAGTGGGTGATAAATAGATAGATATTGCTTTCACTGGGAGGGACAGGATACTGGAAGTTCATACTGGGGATGTACAAAGAAGAGAAGAGAAAAGAATGTTACATTGCAGAGGATGAACTATCACACTGGAGACAGCAGATGGCGAAGAGTTGGCCCACTCATCATGACCACCATCTACCATGACCAGAGGAGGTTGCACTTGTGAAAATGGCTAATGCAGTTAAGGACAAAGCCACAATGTCCTGGAATATTCAGGCATGAGTCATAGTGAACTGTGCACAGCAAGTAGATGAGCGGGTGCTTCTGCATATGGCCTGGACGACAGCCTTGCAACAATGAATACATTGCACAAGGCAGAAGATAGATCTGGTGAGTAGGAAGGACAATGCTAGCATTGCAGAGTTCATGGAGAAGGATATGGATCCTCAGCATATAGACATTAAGTAAACACCTTGCAATAGGAGGAGGTAGCATTAGGGTCTGTGTGCTAACCGCAGAATGTACTGTATGGGTTACGGATGGGAACATGCCCTACCTATGTGACCATATGTTACATGTTTTACAGTATTCACAATCAAATTGGTAGGAGGACAATGGCAGGTGTGGCCCATTGGTATGCCACTTTATGTCTTAAAAAGTGCCAACTGTCACATTACTACCTGTTTAATAACTTGATTGGTATGGCTGATAAGCTGGGGTTACCCTCAAACCAAAGTATGTACTTATGGATTTTGAGTAGGTGGTACATAATGCCATCCATTCTGCCTTCCTCAGTGCCCATCCCCACTGCTGCCTGTTCCATCTTGGTCAAATGCTGTGGTATCACAGACAGCAGCTGGACCTTTGGCTGTGGTGTGCTAGGTGCCGAAATTCTACATGGAAATGAAGCAGATTTTAGCACTGACATTCCTACCCCTAGAGAATATTCCTGCATCTTATGAATGCTTATGGGAGCAGTGTTCATGTGAGGTTATACATCTGATGGAGTGGTTCAATGACAACTACACCGGGGTCATCCACATTGGTTTGATACCTGTGTGCTTTATGACTAGAGTAGCACCCTTGTTTCCAATGAGTTTTTGGTCAGTGTCAGAACTGACTGTGGCTTTACTGCTGTGTTCACAGAATAATGCGAATGCTGGCAAAGGCATCTTTGTGTCATATGCTATTTCTGCACTCTAGGCCTCTAGTAACTGCTACAGGTCATTAATTTGGAAAATAAAAAATGTGAGGATAGGCTGACAGTTGTTGTCCTCTGTGGGTTGTCAGTACTGCCCAAGTGACACAGGTCTGCCTAACATCATGGTATACTCTGTCACCTGCTGTACTTGAAGCCATGTTATGGCACAACTGATTTCTTCAGGACTTTGGCCCATCAGCTGTAGCCAAGATGCCACTTTCATTGGACACTTGATCTGTGACACAACTACACAGTGTCCTAGACTTTCATGTCTTTGATGTAGAAACCCCGCACATCTCCATATTCCAGTACTATGGCCATGTCAATCAGATGTATCTTGGCCTGCACATATTTATGTCAACTGTACATGACATTATATAATAATCATGTGGCAGTATGCATCTCGTTGATATCCATATTCCTCCTCTGCACCTTTTGCCCCTGTTGACTTCCTTTCTTCCTAGCTGGATGTTTGCATACCTGATTCTACAATCAGTGATGGACATGCATGTCATTGCCTATGTTATGCATGTTGCCTTCTGCTGTTGAACGTCTATGTGACTGGCATGCCTGCCACACCTATTCTTGTCATTGATGTATCAGAGTGACTGCTAACTAGATTTCATCTTATCCATTGTTGTTTTGCCATGGGGATTTAGCTACCCTCTCATGCATTTATTATATGGATTACTCGAACAGCATGCTGTGGATTGTCTTTCCATGGTCATTTTGGTTCCGCCTTCATGGATTGCCTTCTGTGTCTGTGTTCTTAATACCCACCGTGTGGCCTGTACCACCTGCCCAGGATGTGGACTTTGTTTTTGCAGTATGATGTGAGCTGCAATTACATGTGTGATATGTGTGCTTGGAGCTCCCTGGGATGTTGTCTAAACAGTCTACATTGGCATGTTATTCCCTATTGGTTCCCATGAGAATGTATAATGTCTTTTATTTACTTTTGTTTGATACAGTGCTGCATCTGTTGGGGACTTAGCTAAATTTTGTGTTTGATATGGAAACGTTCTGCAGTGCTGCGTGTTGTAGAGTTGTAGCTATGTTTTGTTTTTAACACATGAAGCTCATGTAGGGCTGTGTGCTGTTAACTTGTAGCTATGTTTGGTGTCTGATGTGGGAAGGTCCTGCAGTGTTGTGTGTTTGGACTTGTAACTATATTTTGTGTTTAATGCAGGAAGTTCCTGTAGTGCTGTGTGTTGTGGAACTGTCTCTATGTTCTCTGCTTGATATGAGAAGGTCCTACAGTGCTGCATCAGTTGTGGACTTACAGCTAAATTTTGTGTTTGATGTGGGAGTGTTCTGCAGTACTGTGTGCTGTGGAGTTGTTGCTATGTTCTGTGTTTGATGTGGGAAGGTCTTACAGTACTGTGTGTTGCCAACTTGTAGCAGGGAGGTCCTGTAGTGCTGTATGTTGTGGAGTTGTCGCTATGTTCTGTGTTTAATGTGGGAAGGTCCTGCAGTGCTTTGTGCTGTGGATGTGTAGCCATGTTTTGTGTTTGATGCGGGAAAGTCCTGCAGTACTGTGTCTTGTGGAGTTGTAGCTATATTTTGTGCTTGTGGGAATTGAAGGTACAGCTTTGCATTTTTTTAATTTCTGTTCCTATGTATTTGGATAGCCTTATTTGTTCATGAAACTGCATTACTTTTATTCTCAGTGTTCTGCACCCTCCTCATTCCCACACTGAAGTAAGTGTCTTGTTATATTTTAGTTGTGCTAACATTCTTTTGCTGCGTGTATGTAAGCTGTTTCTATCACAAATATGGGTGTTAGTATTTCAGGGTAGCGTTTGCAATTTTTATTATGCTTTTGCCTCTTTTACTGCTTTCCTAACTATGGCCAGTATTCATATCTGCTTGTGAAAATGTGAAAGGAGTATTCCTGATGCTTACGAATGAGACTAGCAAAGGTGAGATTCATTGAGGCCATTTGCACTAATGCAAAAAGGCTTAAAACTAATGAGATTCAAACGAGAAATGTTGTAAAGGGTAGTGTGCTAATGAGACACTTTTGCAATTCATAGTCCAGCATCTGTGCAGTAAGTACTTCCCTTGTAAAATGTGATGCTTCGCCTTTCATATTGGAGTTGCAGTCCACGAATTTGTCCCCAACCATCCCTTCACTAGTTTGTCCAAGTATGCACAAGCACTGCTCTGACACAAAAAGGAATTAATTCTTCTAGAACCCCTTCTTTAGCTTTTCTTAAATATGCAAAAGCATTAAAATGACACAATAATTTATTTTGCCCAGCAATCACTTCAGTAGTCTGACCAAGTTTGCACAAGCACTTCCATGACACACAAATAAATTAATGTTATGTAGTCCTATCTCGCTGTAATTCTTGCTGGATGGGGTATGGAGCCAATATTCGGCTCCGACTTGGCCGATACTAAAGCTCGAGAGCTTTTACTGGCTCGAGGCTAGCCCCTATCCCATGGTGCCTCACGGCAAATCCCCAGATCTAATTTTCCGAGAAAGCTTCGAGGTTGTGTCTTACTTGCTTGTTGGCTAAGTAAAACAATTTTTTGCTAAATTTAGTCTTTTTCTATCCTATATATATAGTTTCTTGTCTCTTGTGTGACTGTTTTGAAAGTTCTCAACCCCTATTCCCCCATAGAACTGTACGGCCCATTTAAGTTAGAGGGCCATAGTGCCCGTTTAAGTTAGAGGGCATTTCCTCCTGTGTGTGTGACTGTTTAAAAAAAAAAAAAGTTATCTTCTTCCTTCCTCTCTTTATTGTTGTAGTTAATACTTTTAGTATTGTTATCTAACTTATCTTTCCTGATACTCGAAATGTCAAAAGATAAGGATAGAGATCATAAGGATCATCGCCCTTCAGGGTTTAAAAAGTGTGATAGGTGTGCGCAGAAAATGTCTCTTGCAGACAGCCACAACAGTTGCGTGTATTGCCTTGGTGAAGCCCATTTGCAGGAACCCTGCACATATTGTCATGCATTTAGTACTAAAGTTTTAAATGAGAGAAAGAGGAAACTCATAGATAAGGGTCTCATGACCAGTTCCTTCCAGGAACAGCTGGAACTTGGTCAGGCAGCTCCAAAATCCTCTTAGAGAAAATCATCAGCCCCAGCTTTGGTGCTGACTAAAAAGACTAAAGTGTCGGAGCCAAGAAGTTCCGGTTCCAACTCAGCTTCATCCATTTCGGTGCCGTCGATTTCCTCGACTCCATGACAACCTTCAGTACCGAAAATGTTACCTGCAATCAAGGTTGTGTCTCCCACCTTGAGATCTCCTATTTTGGAGAGAAGGAGATCTCCTTCTGTCTCCACCAGATCCTCTAGGACCCTATCAGATGAGGACATTGAGAGGGTGGTGAAGAGGTTGCTTTTGGATCCACCTCTGGCAAGAAAATTGGCCCCTCTGGACCCAAAGGTCTCAGAGCCAACCCCCTTACCGATAACTGTTCTTCCTCCAACTGCTTTACTGTCGGAGCCTATTACTTCAGGTTCCTCTGTCTTGGACCGGTTGGCTCCGGGGATTCAACCTGCTTCCTCAGAGCCAATTACTCTATCCTCGATGGCTCAGTCTGGAGCCGAGGGATCTGGGAGCCGATGCTCTCGTGTCGGCTCTGAGAGGGACAGTCACCCTAGGTTCGCATCGAAACCGACCCTCCCTCTCGGAGCCTCGGCTTGACTCAGCTCAGCTCCCACTTCTGCTTCAGAGCCATTCCCTCTTGCTAGGAGTCGACTATCCATCCCCTCAGAGCAGAGGTCTTCTTTGGAGAGGGGGGAAGGCTTTCAAAGCTATAGAAAAGGCTTTATCCTCTGCTAAAGCCATTCCATTGGATCCTGTGTCCCACCAGCAGCTGGCAGCAACCTCTTCCCCCCTGCCACCCCCACAGCATAGGGAACCAGAGGCCCAAGTAGCCCCCATTGGAAGTGCCCCCTCTTCTGAGACCTCCTCAGATTATCCCACTGAAGAGCTCCCTCGGAAGAGGCTGTGTAAGAGAAAGCATGTCGACTCACCTGAGACTGTCACGTCAGACACTGATTTAGAGGAATCAGAAGGGTCCCCTAGATCACCCTCTGAGGATGTCTCTTTTTCTGACATCTTAGAAATCCTTAGACAGAGGGGTGATTGGAAGACCAATAACTCTACTGAGGATGAATCAGTGTATCTTGAGGCCTTTTGTTCCTGACCTTCCATCTCCTGGGTGACACCACCTTATGACCAACTTTTGGGGGTCATAACACTGAAAGCATGGACCTCTCCAAATTCAATGGAGCCTGTCCCGAGGACACCAAATAAGTTTATGACTGCACCTGAGGACAAGTCCTTTCTTGGTAAGGGAGTTCCCATTGATGCTATGGTGGTATCAGCGGCCACCGAGAAGGAATTATCTGAGATATCTTCTAATATCCATCCTCCTAACAAGGAGTCCAGGACAATGGATAGGTACAGGAAGCGTACTTGTTCTTCAGCGGCATTTACACTAAGATCACTAAATTACCTGACTCATTTTACACGTCTTCAGAGGGATCTCCTGAAAGAGTTAAGAGACATCCTCCAAGGTTCAGTAGCTCCAGGTTCCATGGATAAAGTTTCTGCGCAGCTCTCCACCATTACTTCCATAGTTAACTCCTCCATGAGGCTGATCTCATATGCAGCAGATGGAGTGAGTAGGGCAGCCACAGCAGGAATATCCCTCAGGAGACATTCGTGGATGCTTCTTTGTAATTTTATGGAATCCTTCAAGTCTTCCTTCACTAACATCGCCTTTGATGGTTCATCTCTTTTTGGACCCCAAGTGAAAGAGACTTTGACTAGGTGTGAGCAGAAAGGGAAAACCTTATCTGCCGTCGGAGTCTGTTTCTCTCTCCCATCCAGACCCTATCCCATGGGTAATACAGGAGGGAAAATGTGGTTCCATAAATCCCAAAAAGGTTTCCCTCAGGCACAAGGTCAACCTTCCCCCAGAGGCAGAGGGGGAGGATATAATAGAAGATGCTGCCCCCGCAGCAGAGGTCTGCAGCATCAGGGAGACAGAGAAATGTTTTCTGATCGTCCCTTCTATCGCCTCTGAAGGGTTGCCTGACTGTCCATCT
The DNA here is from genome assembly GCF_019279795.1 of Protopterus annectens. Classification (NCBI taxonomy): domain Eukaryota; kingdom Metazoa; phylum Chordata; order Ceratodontiformes; family Protopteridae; genus Protopterus; species Protopterus annectens. Next base: position 1,319,816,375 of record NC_056747.1, on the reverse strand, counting down.
CTGGAGGCAGTCGGGGGTCGTTTGTCACTGTACCCAAGCGCCTGGCTAACCATCACACACGATCGCTGGGTACACACCATAATATCCAGAGGTTACCTGATCCCCTTTGTTTCCAAACCCCCAACAAACCGGTCTCTACCAGATGTACCACCCATCCAACTAGACCGTGCAACATCAGAGGTCATCTCATTGCTGCAAAAAAGTAATCCAAGAAGTCCCTGCAGACCAAGTAGGATCCGGAACTTACTCTCGATTCTTTTTAGTTCCAAAAAAGACAGGGGACTGGAGATCAATTCTAGATCTCAGCAAGCTCAACAAGCATGTAAAGAAATCGAAGTTCCGAATGGTCACTCTGCAGTCGATATTTCCCTTTATCAGGAAAGATAACTGGATGTGCACAATCAATCTCCAGGATGCATACTACCACATAAAACTGGACAGGCACTCCAGGAGACACTTACACTTCCGGCTGAGGGCTAGTCATTTTCAGTTCAGAACACTGTCCTTTGGTCTCACTACAGCCCCCAGAGTGTTTACCAAATGCATGGCAGTGGTAACGGCTCACCTGAGACATCAAGGATTCCAGGTGTTTCCGTACCTAGACGACTGGCTCCTCACTGCTACCACCAAGCATCAACTCATCAGAACCAGGGAAAAGACTCTATCCTTGTGCACCATTCTAGGCATCACCGTCAACCTACAAAAGTCAGTCTTATCTCCCTCACAGCACATTGTATATTTAGGCTCAGAAATAGACACAACCACCATGTCAGTAAGGCTAAGACAGGAAAGAGTGGAGTCTCTATGCAGTCAAGTCAGATCCTTGTTAAACAAACAAAAAGTTCAGGCCAGAGTAGTCCTTCAAGTCCTAGGGACTATGGCTTCCGCCATCCTATTAGTCCCTCTTGCTCACCAACACATGAGGATACTTCAGTGGCTGCTATTTGCCCAATGGTCGATGCAAGGCCTTCCATTGTCTCACCAGATTTTGATAACAAATGCATGCAAAAAAGGATCTGACATGGTGGCTGCACACAAAACAACTTATCCTAGGTGGTCCACTTGTTCCTCCCCAAGAGAAAGCAGTTTTGACCACTGAAATTTCCCTGATAAGGTGGGGGGGCATTATCTGGGAATGACAGTCCAAGGTACTTGGCAGAACCATGAGAACCACTTGCACATCAATGTTCTGGAGATGAGAGCGGTGCTATATGCGTTGCAAGCACTTCACTGCTCCCTTTCCACCGGGACAATTGTGATTCAGTCAGACAACATGTCTGTCATGTGGTACATAAAAAAGCAAGGAGGAACCAAGTCTTACCCACTTTGCTGAGAGGTCTTAAGAATTTGGAAATGGGTGATGGATACTAAACGCTTCCTGATAGCAATGCATATCCCAGGGAAATCCAATGTGATAGCAGGCAAACTCAGCCGAGCAATTCTGATGCCTCACGAGTGGTCCCTGAATCCAATAGTTGCGAAAGAGATCTTTCACAGATGGGGCCAGCCTTGCTGCCACCTATTTGCCACTCACCTGAACACCAAATGCAGCAGCTACTTTGCCCTCATTCCCCATCCGGGGATGTCACCCAGGGATGCTCTAGTTCCCAATTGGACCCCAGGGATTTATTTATGCCTTTCCTCCTTTTCCACTCATCCCAAGGGTAATACAGAAAGCAAGACAGTTGAGGAGTTCCTTGATCCTCATTGCTCCTTGCTGGCCTCGACAAGTTTGGTTTCCCTTCCTGTGGCCCTACCTTTTGGAGGAACCATGGATTCTGGACCCATCTCCAGATCTCCTGATTCATCAATCAGGACAGTTCCACCCCTCCATCCACACCCTCAAATTGACAGCATGGCTGCTCCAGTTCAATGAATAGCCAGGTGTATTCCCCTATCCCCTGCAGTCAAACACATTCTAATTTCATCCCATAAACCTTCCACTCAGAAACTATATTCCAGCAAATGGAAAAGGTTTTCCTTTTGGGCTACGAACTGGGGCTTAGATCCATATATGGCTCCTATAGAATCTATTTTATCCTTCCTATTGTCAATTTTTCATGAAGGAGTGGCAGCCGCTACAGTTAGAGTTCAGTTAGCTGCCATTTCCAATTTCCACTTTGGCTTCATGGGAAATCCAATCATGCAGCACTCCTTGTGTAAAACTTTCTTAAAAGGAGTTCTTCTCAGGCCTCCAATCAAACAACCATTAGAACCCTGGGACTTAAACTTAGTCCCCTCATCGTTGATGTCTGCACCCTTTGAGCCATTCTTGTCATCAGACTTAAAATTGTTGTCATGGAAAACATTATTCTTAGTAGCCATAGCATCTGCTAGGAGAGCCTCAGAACTGCAAGCTCTAACTATTTGACCTCCTTACGTTATTTTTCACAATGATAGAGTCTCTCTCAGGACAAGCCATTCCTTCCTTTCTTCCCAAGGTACGCTCAGAGCACAATCTGAATACTACTATTGAGCTACCTGTGTTTTTTCCAAACCACTCTAATAGATCAGAGTATAGACTACACCAGCTAGATGTTCACAGAATACTCAGGTTTTATATACACAGGACTAAAGAATTCAGGAAATCTGATCAACTTTTTGTTTCCTTTTCTGACAAAAAGAAAGGCTTGCCTGTTTCTAAGATTACTCTTTCAAAATGGCTTTCAGATTGCATATCATTTGCTTATCAACAAGCTGGCAAACAATTACCCATCAAAGTTAAAGGTCACTCTACTAGAGCTGTAGCTACTTCATGTGTCTTTAGATCTCGGCTCCCAATTGATACTATTTGTGCAGCAGCTACTTGGGCAAGACCACATACTTCTGTCACTCATTACAAATTGGATTTGGCCTCCTGGGACAGGCCTTCCTTTGGGTCCACTGTGCTGAAGAGTCTCTTTGCTTGAGCCACTCAGGATATAGGTGCTAGGGATGCTGTCCCATCCAGCAAGAATTATGGCGAGATAGGACTATATAACATAAAGAAGTTATGTACTTAAAATAACATTCCATGTTTGTAGTCCATCTCACCTACATTCTTGCGTCCTGACCTCCAACCCCCTTCCTGTTTTCTGGGGGATCTGATGGACTATACTGGTGCCGCCTGACATGGTTCTCTTTTGTTGTCCACCTGGCATGGATTATATTTTCAAAATCCTTTGTCTGCATTTATGCAGCTCTTATACTGGTCTTACCTGATAGGTATTTATTGCTTTCTTGCAAACTAGATCTGGGGATTTGCCATGAGGCACCATGGGATAGGGGCTAGCCTCGAGCCAGTAAAAGCTCTCGAGCTTTAGTATCGGCTAAGTCAGAGCCGAATATAGGCTCCGAACCCCATCCAACAAGAATGTAGGCGAGATGGACTACAAACATGGAACGTTATGGTAAGTATCTAACTTCTTTTTTCACCCCGTAACCCCTTCATTGACATTTCCTAGTATGTGCAAGCCCTGAAATGAAATATTCACCCAAGTGACCCTTTCAGTAAAATGTCATAGTATGCACAACCACCAAAATGAAACATTCACCATAGTGACCCCTTCATTAATATGTCCAGGTATGCACAAGTACTAAAATGAAACATTTCCTCAAGTGACCCCTTCAGCAATATGTTCTGCTATGCACAAGAACTAAAATGAAACATTCACCCAAGCAACCCCTTCAGTAACATTTCCTAGTATGTACAGGCACCAAAATGAAGCATTCACCCAAGCTACTCCTTCAATAATATGTCCAGGTATGCACAAGCACTAAAATAAAACATTTCACCCAAGCAACCCCTTCATTAATATGTCCAGGTATGCACAAGCACTAAAATGAAACATTCACCCAAGTGACCCCTTCATTAATATATCCAGGTATGCACAAGCACTAAAATGAAACATTTCAAGTGACCCCTTCAGTAATATGTTCTGATATGCACAAGCACTAAAATGAAGGATTCACCCAAGCGACCCCTTCAGTAATGTGTCCAGGTATGCTCAAGCACCAAAATAAAACACTTCCCCAAGTCACCCCTTCAATAATATGTGCAGGTATGCACAAGCACTGAAATAAAACATTTCACCCAAGTGACCCCTTCATTAATATGTCCAGGTATGCACAAGTACTAAAATGAAACCTTCACCCAAGCAAAACCTTCAGTATTATGTTCTAATATGCACAAGCACCAAAATGAAACATTCATCCAAACAACCCCTTCATCAATATGTCCAGGTATGTTACAAGCACTAAAATGAAACATTCACCCAAGTGACCCCTTCAGTAATGTCCAGGTATGCACAAGCACCAAAATGAAACATTTACCCAAGCAGCCCCTTCAGTAAAAATGTCAAGGTATGCACAAGTACCAGCCCATCTCCCTTCACATCTTCATATTCTGCAAGAAAATTGCTTCTTACTGGTGTAAGTTCAGGGCTATTTAGGCACTTAGTATGCACATGACCTCATTATAGATTCATGTCCATGAATCAAACTCATATGCATACATGTAAAGCCCCGTAACAGAGTAGTAGGTGTACCCCTGTCTCTTAGGAGTTAAGCATGTTATGCTTTTGCTATAGGGGCATGTCCTTTGCATTTCCATAGTCATCCTGAAAGTCCAGGATTTGCATCATCACATGGTGCCACTCTTTGTGGATCACTGCAACAAAACTGCAAAGCCCCGGACTATGAATACGGGGCCAAGTATTTCCTTTTTTGCAGGTACAGATGTTCAGGTGATCAGTCCCACATTGCACAAATCTCAAACTATACCCTTAAAGATGATCACCCACAAGTTTATTTCTCTCGCTCTGTGTTTTCTACCACCCTTCCTATTCCTTTTTGCCTTTTTCATATTTCCACTTTTGTTCTCCTTCTTGTTGATGTATTACATTATGGTTTTATGACTCCTTTAGCATTTATAGCTCAGCCGGCTGTTATATTGGTATCTTGCAGTTTTCTTAGCTCTAAATCAGCCTTTGTGATGCTCTAAAACTGTAAAAAAGTCTTTTACACATAATGCTGTTTAGCCAAACAGTTATATTTTTAACGTGTGTTTCAAGATCAATATTCAAATCCCTCCATCACCTCTGTATAGAATGTGATTACCAACTTTTGGCTGTAGCTCTTAATACTCGTTGTATAAATATCCCAGATCCTAAAAGTATGTGTCTGACTTGTGATGACTGCACCAATATTATTTGGTTATTTTATAATTACACCAGTCTTTAACTTTCTGTTTCAGTGTGCCTAACAGCTAATTATGTATGTTGGTTGATTACAGTGCAATCACATGTATTCCACATCCCCACATTGCTTCATTACCAAAACATGGCAACTGCATTTTATCTGAATTCTATCTACAACATAAGAGGAACTGTGTTTCACATTTTACTCTATGTTCCATGGTGATAAAAATTATATTACCACAGAAGAATCATCTTCTTTTTACTTATTTTTATATACAGTACTGAATTCACTAGTATAAGCACACTTAGTACTTTGAGTGACTGGTGACTTTATCCTTTTGCAATATTTTGCCAGTAATGCAAAGTTTGAAGAAAGACTCAGCAGTCACAAGTTTTAAGGTAACACACTTGTTGATAAATGCATTAAGAATGTAAGATTCACACAGATTGCTCATTTATTACCTTCTTTCCTTCTATTGGTTTTGAGACTGTCCTTTAGTGCAAATGTTTATTTTTCTTAGAATAGTTGAGATCTGAAGAATTTACATTATATTCAGTTATATCTTTGAAGAACTGTACACCAAGTTATTACAGTTGCACAAAAACAGTTAAGTAAGGTTTGGAAAACAAAGTGTGCAACTGCTGCTTTCTTAAACATCAGTTATGGAAAATTAAAATAATACGATTTTACTCAAGTTCCAAGAGCAAGACAACCGCTGTCTTGAAGCCAGAGACTCCAGCGCCTTGTAGCTTGACTATGCGGTCGCTCATGCTTCAATGTGAATATGAGTTGGGGCAGGCAGATATGGGGAGTGAGCGCTGCTCAGGCTTGAACTATGGGAGGGAGTGGGAGGAGCAGTTTACGGATTAGGGAGTAGAAGAGGTTTAAGGATTTAGGGGTCAGGAGGTGGATTTTCTGCCTAGGGAGTAGACAGGGAATTTTAGAGCTAGGGAGCAATAAGGAAATTTAGGTTTAGAAATGAAGGTTGGGCGGCCTCAGTGGTGCAGCAGTTAACGTTGCTGCCTCACAGCAAGAGGTTCTCCGGTTCAATCCTTGGCTGGGGTACCTTCTGTGCGGAGTCTGCATGTCCTCCCTGTGGTCACGTGGGTTTTCTCTGGATGCTCCGGTTTCCATCCACATCCCAAAGACATGCTGTAGGTAGGTTGGACACTCTAAATTGGCCCTAGGCGTGAGTGTGTCTTCTGTGGAAGGTTGGGCGCCAGGCTGGCAACTCAACACTGTAAAACTTCACTGCCAATCATGAGCGGACAGATGATCCGCTGTGGCGACCTCTGACCAGGAAAAAGCCGAAAGAAGAAGAAGAAGAAGGTTTGGACATGGAGGTTGGAGTTTTCAATTTAAGAAGCAGGAAAGGAATTATAGGGTTAGCAAATGATAAGAAAATTTAGGTTTGGGGATGGGATTTGGAGTTTTAGGTATAGGGAGCGATCAGAGACTTTAGGACTAGGGAAGTGAAGTGGGAGTTTAGGTTAAGGGATGGAGAAATCGGGTTTTGAACTGGGTGGGAGTTTTAGATTCTGGGTTTAGGTTCTTGTAGGAATATGTTCTTTATAGGACTGAATGTTGGGAGTGAAATGTAGAATTGGGAGGTTTGGCTAGCGGCTATTTTTTTCGGGAAAGGGACACTGAGCAGGTGTACAGCAAGCTACTAACACTAGGCTCAAGGACAAATCTAAAGCATCCTCCATGCAGGGGCTGAACTCCTTGTATCTACCAAATTTAATTTAACCATGTCCAAGGTGGCTGCATCACGAGAAGGAGCATTACTTCCAATAAAGTGCTGTCTTCAGCAAATGCAAGTCAGTGAATCTACTATGGAAAATCACCATCACACATTCTGACTATAAATCTGACATGATTCCTCAAAACTGCTTTCAAATTGAACTGCATTACTAAAAAGCATTTACATTTTACTTTTTTCTATTGCTGATCCATTTCAAAGAAAATTGTTTATTTTGACAAGTATTTTAAAAATTAATACCATTATACATGAAATGTTCTTTTTACTATAGTATGTTATAAAATGTTTAGGGTACAGAATATATGAGATGGGGTTAATGGCAAATTAAGTTCTGTTTCTTCTTTTCCTGCAATAACTCTTGAGTCTGAAAGAGAGGAGTGGAGATAAAAGAATCTGTTCTATTTTAATTATAACCTAAAATGATTTTAAAGGGGTTCTTTTATGTCTTCTTCTAAACATAGTCATTTGCATACAATTTAGTGACAAAATAATTATTCTTATCAAATTGCCAACTTACAATTTCCTTTTAAAATAGTCTTTCAAAAAGAATTTTTCCATTTCAGATTTAAAGAAACAGTGTGTTGTCCTTAACTCTGCAATTATAACAAGAGTTGTATTCAGTAATAATGCATTTGTAGAATATGTTTGCAAATTTATTTATGGCATCCTTACTTTCATAATCAAATTCTTAATTCCTTTATGTAATTTTAAAATTAGCTTATTATTGATCATGTAAAAACTGCATTGGTGGTGCTGCGGTAGCGTTGTCGCCTCACGGTAAGACGTTGTCCTGTTCGATTCTCAGCTAAAGCGTCTTCTGTGTGGAGACATGCGTGAATGGGCGTACCTTCGTTGAAGGTTGTGCGTCAGAGCTGGCAACTCGGTATGTAAAAATCTACTGCCAATCATTAGCGGACCAGAGTTCCGCTGTGGCGACCCCTAACCAGGAAAAGTCGAAAGAGACAACAACATTGATCATGTGATGAAAGTTCAAATATGGCTATGCCAAATGATTATTAAAAGTGTAAAATTCATTAGCACTTTATTTAAGAGAAAGTAACATTTTGCAACTCTAAAAAATGCAAATCTTTTTACTTCAGATAAATTCCATTTGCAGAATCAGAGATCAGATTTCTAAAATGGTAACTTCAGAATAACATGGTATTTTTCTATATGTTTCTATTTACAGTTATTTGTTTTTTCTAGTTCCAGTAATATAAAAGATGCATCATTTTACTTTTTAGCCTAGTGATTAGTACTACTGGAGCTAAAGCTTATTATCGCTGGCAGGACATTGGTGATCCATATAGTATTGACCATTCAGTCATACCATACTTTCCTGATTAAATTATTAGAAATATGATGACTCCCTCAGGATGTAAACTAATATTTCCTCTCAATAAACTGTTTTATCTTACCAGTTACAGGAAAATGTCACCTGAGAGACAGGTGATAAACACTTTTAGAATGGGAGAACTGCAAATGTTAATATGCATGTAGACAGACTGGCTTCTGAGCTACTGGATACGAGACATTACATGAATGGCAGACTGAATTTCAATAGTGCATTTTAGTTTTGTAATGCAGTATGTCCTACAGACCTTGTAGTCTCTTAGCTACATGGAAGCAGTGGTTTTAAGAAATGCCCTAAGGTACCACCACAGATTTAATGCCATTGTCAGTAGATGGAAACACAAGAAGGATGCTTGAGGTAGAAGAGATGGCCTAACAGGTAGTAGGTAGATAGACAGATATACAGAAAGACTGATAGATAAAATCTGCTAAAATGTGTATTCTGAAACCTAAACAGCTCTACTTTGTTAAATGTGCAGACTATTTTAAAAACAGTAAAGACTATTTGGGCAGAACCTCTCCACTGGCACTGAGGGATGAAGCCCTAACTGAGACCTCTTATGATCCATGTTTAATTAGCTGCATAGTCACTAGACAGGATGCTCTGAGAGAGGAGTGAGTGCCCACTACTGGTTGACCAGTCATAGGGGTGAAGACAGGTGGCTCTGGTCTGCCTCTTAGGTGATACCTAGAGGGTGCACTAGGTGTTGCACCAGTGAAGAATGACCCCGATAAACACACACTACCATGTAGTGTGACAACATGAGCAGCTGGGGAAGGACACATTTGTAAAGGCATGCATGTTTCCTTGTGGTAGGCAGGTATACAACATAGTGTAGCTAAATAGAACTGCTATGGTGGGGCTGAGTTCTGGGGGTTAGAGAATTGGGTCCAGCAGACTGTCCTATTCTCTACTGCCCAACTATTGGCCTTTTAAGTAAACAAATAGATTCATTAGATCCAGGGAACTTGGAGCCATAGTGCATAAATTTATTTATTTATTTTATTTTTATTTTATTTTATATTTGTTATCTGGGGGTGTCTGACTGAGCCGAAAAGGCCCTTTTTCAGCAGAGGCCCGGGAAGAAAAGCTCCACATAGAAAAATTACAGATACATTTAGTTATTTAGACATGATCAGTATACACACAAATTACAAAATACATGTTTTTACAGTGGTATGCAGCACATCAACAGTTACACTGGAGAGAACAAATGAAAGAATATTCATTAAAAAATAAAGGTAATTAATAGATTTGTGGTGTACAGCTGAAATTTGGAACATAGGTAGAATACATACATAGTACACAGGTACAGTACATCCAGTGTTTGTGAGTAAGACTGAAAACTATTATCAAGTACTCTAGGTTTAGTATGGGTACCTTATCCGCTTTCACTAGCCTGAGGAGCAATCGTGGCACTGCCAACTTTGCTTGAGATGTTGCCTGATGAGGTCTTTAAAGGAGGCTTTGGATGATGTGTTTTGAATGCTAATGGGGACAGAATTACTATATAGTGCATCTCCAAAGCTATTGTAGCTGTTGGTGACTTCTAGTAGTAGTTTGCTTGATGATCTAAGAGACCTTTTGGCTGAGTGATGTTGTACTAGGTTTATGAGGGCAGGACACTTATTGGGGAGGTAATAGATCAAATGACAGAGGCAGAGCTGATTGTAGGTTAGGAGGTTGGGCAATTCAAGCCAGTGGAGCTGTCTCAGAGCAGTACAGTGATGAGTTCTGTATGAGCAATTTGCAGCAAAGCGGGCAATTCTGTTATAGCAGGTTTCCATTTTGCTTAGTTCCGTTTTGTTGAGATTAGTCAGAATGGGAGATGCATAGAGTAGGGTGGATAGAAGTTGGGAGCGAGCAATGGCTAATCTTGTGTTGTTGGTAAGAAATGGTTTGATACGGTAGCGTGATCCCAATTTGGCAAGTACTTTTTTAATAGTTAAGTTGAGATGACTATCAAATTTTAGGTGGAAGTCTATGATTATTCCCACTAGCTTAGCCTGTGCCACTGGAGCGATTGGAGTAGCATTTGTGGAGTAGATAGTGAATTGACTGTCATCAGTGTTTTTGTTAGAACTGGTTATAATCATAAGCTGAGTTTTCTTTGAATTGAGGATAAGTTGGGCTTTGGTAAGGTAGTTTTCAATGTCAGAGAATATTAGTTGTTTGCAGGAGGGGGGGAATGTTTTGAGCAGCACAGTTTAATGTAGTGTCATCTGCATGCTGAATGATAGATGCATGCTGTGTGGAGGTATGTAAGTCATTTGTGAAGATTGTGAATAGTAGTGGTCCTAAGATAGAACCCTGTGGGACTCCTATAGTTAAGGGCAGCTGAGGAGAAAGAGAATTTTCCCATTTCACAGCTTGGTACCTGTCAGTTAAGTAGTTTTGGAACCAGGTAAGAGTGGAATTTGATATGTGATACTGGTTTAGTTTGTTTAGCAGGATTTGGTGAGACTGTGTCAAATGCTTTGGACATATCAAAAAAAAGGGTTGACACCTGCAGGCCTTCATTTTTGTGATGATTTACTGTGTCTGTGAAGCGGAGGAGGGCTGTAGTGGTACTGTGGGCAGGTCTGAAACCATGCTGAGTAGGTGACAGGATGTTACTGTCTAGGAGATATTTTAGCATCTGGGTATGGATGTATTTCTCTAGGATTCTGGCCAGGGAGAGAGTAAAGCAATGGGTCTGTAGTTATTAAGTTCAGTGGAGGTTCCGCCTTTATGCATGGGTGTAACATAGGACATTTTCCAGAGCTTGGGCACATAGTTTTCAACAACTGATCTGTTTATGAGAGTGGAGATTGGGATAGCAATAGCATCTGCTGTGAGTTTCAATAAATAGCTGGTGAATAGGTTGGCTGCTGCTGATGAGGTTTTTAGTTTGGAGAGCATGCTTTTGATTGAAGTGGTGGAAACTGTTTTGAAGGTAAAGCTTGTATTAGTGTTATTTGTGTTGAGGGGGTAGTGAAGAAGGAATGTCCTGTGATACTAAGGATAGAATTGAGTTCACAAAGTGGGAGTTGAATTGTGTTTCAATAGGAACTTTAGTGTCAGGAGTGGTTGGTTTGGGGGTAGCCTTTTGGGTGGGTTTTAGTAACTGGTTTACATTTTTCCAAAATTTTTGTGGGTTGTGTTGGTATTTAGTTTGTAATGTAGTGTAGTAGGAATTTTGTCCAGCTTAATCCATTTTTTTGCATGGTTGCACAATTCTTGGTACTTAGTTAGGCTTTGTGTTTCTTTGTTTTTTTTGATAGTAAAGCCAGGCAGTGTCTCTGGACTTGAGGATTTGTTTGGTTTCTTTACTGAGCCAGAGGTTTATAAAGGTTCTAACCTTGATTTTACGCAATGGAGCGACAGTGTCTAGGTGTTGTAGAAATGTTTTGTTGAAATATGCTACAGCCTGGTCAAGTGGGAGGGTTTTTAGGGGGGTCCAGTCACAGTTACAGAGTAAAGTATTGAGGACCTCAGGAGAGAATTTTTTTGTGTTTCTAGTGGATATATAGTTAGTGGTTTTGCATATGCTTGTTCTACTACGTATAAAGTATATTATGTTGTGGTCACTTAAGGTGTCTGGTAGACTGCCTGCATGGGGGTACAATGTGGGGTTGTTAGTTAGGACCCAGTCAAAGATGGATTCCCTTTTAGATTTTTTATCACATCTAGCTGGAATTTGGACTAGCTGCTGGTAGCCATGGAAATGTATTAGATCACTTGTTGGTTCTGATATGCAGGTGAACCAATCTAGGTTGAAATCTCCCAGAATAAGGGTTTCTTGTGAGTATGTGGAAGAACACCAGGATAAGAAGTCTTCAAGGCTAGCAGGTGTATTACCAGGTGGAATATAGGTCACAATTGTGGTGATGACCTTTTTAGGGTGAAGGTGAAGTTGTGAGATAAATATGCCCCAATTATTGGGGGAGGGGGAGGAGTTTGGTAATTGACGTATAGTTAAGTTGAACTTATACAGTAAGGCAGTTCCACCCCCTTTACGAAGTGGTCTGTCATGTCTAATGATATTGTAGCTGGTAGGGAGAACTTCTGAGTTAGCTATGTTTTTATTTAGCCAGGTTTCTGTTAAAGCAACTATGTCTGGAGAGTAGTGTGCTATTGCGGCCTAGAGTTCAGGTATTTTATTTTTGATACTTCTAATATTAATATTTAGCATTAAAAGATGGTTGGTGTTGTTGCTGTTGTTGATTTGCCCAGGGATGAAGATATTGGGGGTGTTATGTTCTGACATTTGTGTTGGAGCAGTTTGTGTTGGACAGGATGGATTTGGGCCTGGGTCGGGGTGGATATCCCCACTTATGGAGAGCCTGGAGTTAAAATGGTTATACAGATGTTGGAGTTTGGTGAGGAGTGTGAGAAAGTATTGTGTTTTTTTGGAGTAGGAATGAGAGCATATGTGTTTAGTTCTGAATTGGTCCGTTATGTAGTTCTTAAATAACTGTGGGCAGATATTATTATAATGTGTGGTGTCTGTATATGAGAGTGCATAATGTAGTGTTGTGCTACTATGTTTAGGGATATTGCTAGAGTGATAACTTGTGGTGTTGTAAAGAATTATGAGAAGACAGACTAGACTTAGTTGTGTGATAGTCATGGTTATAAAGTTTAAGTTGTTTCTAGGTGGGGGGGGGTCTGAATAGGAATTATAGGATTGCACTATATGTGGATGGGTAAGTAGTGTGGGTGATGTAAAAAATGCCTAGTGGGAATGAGAGTGATTGGGAGTATTTTGTGTGGAGCAAGTTGGTGTGGTATAATGTGATGCGACTTGAGGAGCTGTGATTTGTGGAGGTGATGTGAGGGTGAGCTGTGGGTGTGGCTGTGATTACGATAAATGTTGAGGTAGTGTGGGTGGGAGGGAATAGGGGGCAGGGGAGCGGAGAGTGCCCGAGCATTAGCGAGGGCGAACAGAGCGGGGCAGAGCCCACCACGACAAGAGTAAAAAGTAAGTATTGCTTTACAAATCTGAACACTTTAAACAAATTCCTGAGGTCTAATGGCTTACCAGCAAGCAGAATGCAATTGCAGAAGAGCACTTGTGTCCTGGTGGGAGACTAGAAATTTAAAGATGGCTCCATGCTCAGCAGGATTCTAATATAGACTTAGTATTGGGGGAGGGAAATAGCACAAGGGGTGTAAACCAGGTGGAATGCAAAGAAACCAGAGAGTCAATCACTGGAACTCTATCAGTGAAGGTCTCAGAGGAGGTAAGTAATAATTCAAACTACCTGTAAAGTGAAGGAGAGAAGAGACAGCAAAGTTTTTTAAGGTTGGGAGTGTGTCGAACGGAGCGGGGCAGAGCCCACCATGACAAGAGTAAAAAGTAAGTATTACTTTACAAATCTGAACACTTTAAACAAATTTCTGAGATCTAATGGCTTACCAGCAAGCAGAATGCAATTGCTGAAGAGCATTAGTGCCCTGGTGGGAGACTAGAAATGTAAAGATGGCTCCATGCTCAGCAGGATTCTAATATAGACTTAGTATTGGGGGAGGGAAATTGCACAAGGGTTGTAAACCAGGTGGAATGCAAAGTAACCAGAGAGTCAATCAGTGAAGGCCTCAGAGGAGGTAAGTAATAATTAAAACTGCCTGTAAAGTGAAGGAGAGAAGAGACAGCAAAGTTTATTAAGGTTGGGAGTGTGTCGAACGGAGCGGGGCAGAGCCCACCACAACAAGAGTAAAAAGTATTACTTTACAAATCTGAACACTTTAAACAAATTCCTGAGGTCTAATGGATTACCAGCAAGCATAATGCAATTGCTGAAGAGCACTTGTGTCCTGGTGGGAGACTAGAAATTTAAAGATGGCTCCATACTCGTCAGGATTCTAATATAGACTTAGTATTGGGGGAGGGAGATAGCACAAGGGGTAAACCAGGTGGAATGCAAAGAAACCAGAGAGGCAATCAGTGGAAATCTATCAGTGAAGGCCTCAGAGGAGGTAAGTAACAATTCAAACTTCCTGTAAAGTGAAGGAGAGAAGAGAAAGCTAAGTTTATTAAAGTTGGGAGTGTGTCTTCACATTGACTTGCTGATTAGTAACCAGTTTGTGCAAAGATTAGAGTAGGGAGATACATTAGCAATGAAGGGGAATGTTTAGAGATGCAAATAAACAGGAAAAATTATAAAAATTACAAAGCATGTAGTTGAATTACATTTTGTGTTAGTCAAAAAAGTTTGGCATGATTGTGTGGCCAATCGATATTATATGGATCACCAATGTCCTTCCTAAATTATAAGGAAAATGCTCACTGAAAGCTGTATTCTTATGCTAATTTTAAAAAGTACAGAAACATATACGTTGTAACAGTATGTGGTTATTACAACTTATCCACAGTTAAACTGAGGAAAGTAAAGCCAAATTAAGTGCAAATTATGACTAGTAGCACTAAAGAAAGTCTTGCGTTCGTTAGTGTGATATGACTAACACAATGAGGATAAGTAGCAGGGTTAGAGTTGCTAGTATATAGATGGTAAGAGCAGGGCCGGGCTATGGTCAACTGATGCCCTAGGCTAAAGGACTCCACAGCACCCCCACACCACCCTGTGCCCCCATCCTGGTCTACCTACACCATTCATATTACTGTAACAGTGTCCTTGCTAGAGCAGCACCCTAGGCAGCCACCTAGGTGGCCTATACCTAAGGTCGGCTATCAGTAAGAGAGTACTAGACTGAGTGTGAAGATGGTAGTTATTGAGTAGTAAGAGTGCTAGGGGCTGATATACTGAGTCTACTTTGATAAAATATGAGTTCTGTTCCTCTATTTAGTGTCATGCAAACTCCTGAGGGGTGATCTCTGCTTAGCCTTCCATGTTATAAATCACTCAGCCCATCTTCAACTCCTTCACCTAAACAGAACCAGTGGGGATGCAAACACTCATTCTTGAGACTTAAACATATACTATAAAATACCACATCAATTAGCAATAAATGATATGATAGAACCTAAGCCAATGTTTACCTCACTGCTGACAGAGGCCGCCCTTACCTGCCAAGCACAGTATTTCCCTGGCAACCTTTAAAACAACTCTGGATGACTGGTTGGTCACAAATTTTCATTTTGGATATGTGGAGAAAGTCAACTTCTTGGAGGACATTGTTAGTGTCCAACAGTACTGAGTGATGTAGCTGAGCTTCTCAATGATCTCCTTTGGACGTTAGCTTAATAAAAACCTATGAAGCTATGATGAGCTATGTAAATGCTCTTGCGAGGTCCAATGTTCCTCATAAATACTAACATCCCTTGATGACAGTGATGGTAGTAAAGACATAATTCCCTTGAAAAATAATTACAACTTGGCTGCTCATTTGTTGTGAGTTTGCTGCAAGTTTAAGCATGCATTTATAAAGTCAGGTTCATGCAAAAATTAGTACGTATATCCTAAAGTGAAATGAGAAAGTGGTGCAAATCTTTTCTAGTACTTCAGTATTCACAGTAAATGAGGAACCCCCACACCACTAATGCAACCAGCGGAATATACTGAGTCAAGGCCAGATTAAGACCAAATTAGGCCTGATGCTGCAGCGCAAAAAGGGCCTATATTTTCTCGGCATTGGTGCATGTGCATTCGACACTCATGTGACTCACCACACATGTGCACTCAGACCGACCAAGAAGCCTTAATTGCTTGCGACACAACCAGCCAGCCTTTATTGAACATTAATAATAATAATGATGTGTCAACATATTATCGTAACAACTCGAGATTAACATCAAGCTATGTAACATCCACATTCAATAGCAATTGTCTGAAAAGTGCACTTAATGCAGAAAAGGCTAAACCAGATCAACTTAACCTAGCCTACCTAGGCATATTGTCACTCTTACTACTGCGCTAGTGCTGCTTACTTATATTGCTGTTTTTCGAGCCTTAGCAAGCACGAATTCTTCGATCATGTCAGTGAAGTCAAGGCTGCGCAGCAGCTACTGCTCAATGCTCATAAGCACCAGCAAGCTTAGCCTTTCCTGCCCCATTGAGGACCGCAGCTCTCCTTTGACTATTCTCAACTTTGAGAAGCTCTGCTCGCCGGAGGGATTGGACACCTTCATGCACAGACAGATGCGCAACCCAATCTCGACGTTTGGAAATGTCTGAGAAAGACTCAACGATGACATAAGCTTGTACATGGTAAGCTCTGCTGATTTGTTCACAGTCACCAGTTTCTGAGTGCGCATAAATGCAGCAAACTGTATTAGCTCAGCCACCAGTGTGTCTTCCAAGTCATCTGGATACGAGGAAATGAGATTCTTAGCTTTGTCCTTGTTCTGCTCAATGCTCAGTGATGTTAGCTCTGAGAGAAATGCGAATGTTTTACAAATATCGTCATACGCCTTCATCCACTTTTTCAGTTCAGCTAACAGACTGTCGATCATAACCAGATACATCTGAGTTTTGAACGTTTCCCTTGGGCTGAAGTCTGCTTCCTTTGCAGATCCTTCATCAGAGATTCGCTTTCGCTTACAGCCTCGACACTGCCCTGCCTTGTATTTGCCGTGTTGAATGTTTTCGGTCGCCATCTGCTCATACACGTCAAATCTGTCCCATCCAAACTGAACCGTGTCAACCAGTGATGCCGTCAAGCCAGTTGCCGTATTCAGGCTGACTGTAGAATCTTGGAGGCTAATGCTCGTACTGTTGAGATGGCCAAGGATATCGTTCCAGGCAGTTGCCATAACTGCTGTCTCAAGTTCATCCATCCTGCATGAAAATCCCTTGGCCTGATTTCTCGTATCTGCCTTCTGCTCCTTATCTGCTGAAGCTCATCCAGGACTTCCTGAATGCTCTTCCACCCTTCTACCAGCACTTTGACAGCATCTGCACGTTCACACCATCGGGTTCCAGACAAACCCTTGAACGTCAGTGTGCAGTAATTCTTTAGTCACTGCCAGCGATATGTTGAGTCAGACAGGAATACATATAGTCTATTGACAAAATCAAAAAACCTGGTACAGCCACCGCAGCTTTCAACAGCCTGATCTCCTACCAGGTTTAGGCTGTGGTTGCAGCGTGGAATAAAGGAGGCATATTTACATTCTCGCTTCACAAATGCCTGGGCACCACTGTACCGTCCTGACATGTTTGACGCACTGTCATATGACTGGCCTCTGCAGGTAGCAATATCCAAGTCTTTTTCCTTCAGAAAGTTCAGAAGAATGCTAGCCATGTGATCCACTGTGTGTCTCATCATCATAGGCATGAATGTCAGGAACTGTTCAACTGGGCCCGACGACAGAACATACCGGATAACAATCGTTAGCTGATTGAGGCATGATACATCAGGTGTTGAGTAAATCAAGACAGAGAAATACTTTACCTCCTTGGCTTCTTTCAGGATGGTGTCCTGCACCTTTTGTCCCATGAGCTTCACCAGGTCCTCGCAAATTGTGGATTACAAACAGGAAACGTGACCTTTCCCGTGGTTCACATACTTTCTAATATGGCTAGCCAGCAGAGTATCATACTCCTCCAACAGCTCAATGATGCCAAAGTAGTTACCATTATGAGCGGAACCTATGATCTCATTCGCGCCCCTTATAGCAAGACCACGCTCAGCTAGGAATATCAGAATGTCGATGAGCCACTTCAGAATCTGGCACCAATAACACTGCTCTTCCTTGACCTGTTTGGCAGCTAGGTAGTCAACATGACCAGCCTCCCTCTGTCGGCTCGCAAAGGACTACATAACCTCGCAATGACCATCACTGCTTTCATTCATTTTTATTCTGGATTTGCCTTCCCTCCAGATGTCAAAACCACCAGAAACTAACTTGGTTGCTTGAGCAGCACTGCCGCCGAACATCTTGCATGCAAAGCAGAACACCTTCCCTGTCAAAGGCGAGTAGCACAACCATTGTCTACAGAATTTTTTGCCATTGAGCGGATGCGTACACACGAAGAAGCTCTTTGTGCATTGACGTTGGAATGACTCACCTGGGTATCGTCTGGCACTCTCTTCAAATTTCGATTCAGTGTGTTGTCTGTCTTTTAGACCTTTCTTGACCCAATATTCTCGAGTGTCAGCGTTGATTTCACCCCACTGTCCCAAATCATTGGTAAAAGCCTCCAGCATCGGTGCTAGTGTTTTAGCCATAGCGTCTCCTTTCACCTCTTCTCTCTCCACTGAACTTTTCCGCTCTCTATTCTCTCTTGCCTCCACAGGTTCATCTTGCTTGGCCTGGTCTTCAGGAGCACTAGAACTTGCAATCGCATCCGACGCAGATGATTGAGATGAAGATGCTCGTACTCCAAAGTATGAACTCAATTTTGGAATTTTCGCCAAAAGCTTTTCTTATTCTGCTGCTTCTTTCCTTTTCTTTTTCACTTTATCCCATCCACTAAGTTGAGACGCGATAGCAAGCGTGCGCTAAACAGTATGAAAGATATCACAAAGTTAACTGTTTAACGTAAAATTGATAACATTAACTTGAAATCTTTGGTTAACAATAAACACAACATTATAGTTACGTCACAGTGCAAAGAATAATAGTAACTGTATAATAAGTAATGCTGTATATAGGCGTCCAAAAGTCGGACTCCAAATTTCATTCTAAGAATTATTTTGAGGTTAATATAGCAAAGGAAAACTGTTCAGCTTTCGGAAAATTCTGGTCTGTTTTCATCTGGGCCTATTTCAGGAATGGGCCTAATGATGCAGCATCAATAGCACCCACATTAATCCGGCCCTGCACTGAGTAGGTGAAGACGTACAACAGGGTGTACAGCAATCAGTATTTCCTTCTCCTTTGATAAATAATCTATACTGGTCTGCTGCTACACTTTACTATTTTCAGCAGAACAGTCTTGCTTGCATCCATTGAAGTACAACACTTAATGTATATTTGAAAACTCCAATTTTAGCAAGTGTGCAGAAGTCTGAGATGTAACTTCAAGGGACTGTCACTGACTACAGTTCAAGAAACATTACAGCAAAGATCGGGCCCTTCCTGCAAATGAGCAACAGGTAAATGGGCCTCTTTAAAAATGATCCTTCTACCTGGGATCTGTTTCCCCAAAGTTTTAGTTTCAGTGACTAATGTCAACATTTGGAATATCAGACTTTGTGTGCATTAATGCTGCTGTCTTTGCTGATATGTATATGAGATTGTTATGCAGAAGGGAGTCGGAATTTGTGACTTCCCCACTGTTGTGCAATCTCAGAGTTCATATATAATTAAGTTGCAGGGGGTGTGTGGGGTGTAAGAGGTTTCCGCACTGCATAAAATAATTTGTTTTAATTTTTGTTTTATCTTCAATGTTTTTAGGCTTGATATTTTCAGTTCAATTTTTTTATTTTGATATATATATATATATATATATATATATATATATATATATATATATATATAGAGAGAGAGAGAGAGAGAGAGAGAGGGGGATAAAACTGGTCATAGCATTTTATTGAAATGCACAAGCAATGAATTAAAACTGACTGAAGTTAATTCTGAAAAATAAGCTTACTAAAAAAATTAAAACAATGAAAATAAGAAAAAAACAATGAAAAAGAAAAGCAATGTGTTTCTCTTTACTAAAAAAAATACCACTGCATTCAGACCAAATTTGAATAGTGCTAGTGTTACAGAAAGGGTTTTCCTAAAGTAAGGTGTCAAAGGGTTGTGTTAGGGTTGGGGCAGGGGTTAGGGG
>NC_056747.1:1319688918-1319791418 GCF_019279795.1 Protopterus annectens | reverse complement strand
ATTTCAGTGCTTCATCTACAAGTGCAGTGCCTGCTGCCCTTGAAGAATAAATTACTTCTGTTACATCAAAAAACTGGTGTGCTGGTGATATGCAATAGGGAATGGCTAGCAAATCAACAGCAGACTCTTAGTTACTAGGCATCCCAGACAAAGGGCAACACATGCCAGAGTGCAACCCCCCCCCTGCTTATGCTACAGTATAGTGTCAGCAATTAATCACCCTGGTGTGGGAATGGAACCCACAGCCTTCTGCACCAAATGCAAGCATATTACCCAATACACCGATGACACTGAGCAGCACACCTACAAAACTCTATGCCAGACACTGACAGACTGTAGTCCCTAGTGATTTATAAAAGATAAAAATTAAATGAGACCTAGCACTTGGTGTGGAAGTTTAAGGTAATTGTCTAGTAATAATTAAGGTTCAGGGTTTGACACTGAGAAAAGTGCCTCTAAATGGTGCATTTCACACACACCTGTCTGACCTATACTATGATGGGTAAACACAACCTTTTGGCCATGTTCATTATTAATGCAAGTGGCTCTGAGTGTTAATTTACACTGCATAAATGCCTTTTTACAGGCAGTTCTTGAGAAGAGCACATGGCTAATTAGCATATGTCTCTCTCCCAGAATGCCTCATTAGCACAGCTGCAGAGACACCCCACCATTGTACTCTGATAGAGCTATCTCTGAATTACCATGAAGTGTACACTTTGCTGTAACTTATCGAAATTAAAAAAATATGAGGTCAAAACTTCCTTTGTGTGGAACTGATTTTCTGTCATTGTACATAAATTCTACCGCAAACCATATTTTTTTTTAAAGCTGATAATGTAAGATCTTTTTCTTAAAGAGGCCTTAATGCATCCAAAGTAGAAATTAGTATTTGCATAGGAACTTCATAGCAGCTATTCAATATATAGCGTTACACAGAGAGTCCTAGAAGAGGCAAATACAATTTTCAGCCATGGTTTTATTTCAAGGTGAACAAGGGCACATAAGAATTGATTCAACACAAAGATTTTGACATATTGTTAAGTATGTTTAAATATTTAATAAAACTGCAGTTAAGCAACCAGTTACCATATGGACCAGGTCAAAGATTCTCAAGAATGCGTATTTGTTCTACAGCATTAAAATATTGTTGCTATTTAAAAAAAAGTAACACCTGATTATAAAATTCCTGTAATGTGTAATTGCAGATCAGCTCTGAAAAAAGTGCAAATAGCAATAGCATATGGTAAGATCATCAAACAAGACATCGTTAAAAGAATTGCTGAATTATAGGTGTCTGAATTTCAGGGCAGTGTTCAGATGAAATAAGCCATCTGATCATGAGAGTGCACACATTTTGCCTTACAGAATAATCTAATGCCTTCTCAGAATCATATTCATTGGGCACATATTGAAATTTCAGATCAGCATTAAAATGACACATGAGCTGTAATTAAGGGTGAAGTAATGCAGTACAGATGCTTACAGCACTGCTCCACAGAGGTTAGTGATGCGATGCAACAGAAACAGAAGTAAAATTATATATTTCAGCAAAATCAATAGCAACACAACTGTTCATTATGTTCAAAATTGAGAAACCTCTGTGTAAAGGTCAGAAGGAAATTCACAAAGCATTCAGAACTTTGATTCAAGGGTGCTAACATTAATTTGGATATAATTTCCGAGGCAAAACTTTATATTGTAGAAACAGTATGATAAACTGCTAGCTCAATGGTATCTTTACCCAAGCAGTACCCTTTCCTTGACATATCAGTGCAACTTACTACTTTATTTACATAATTACCAAATAGATTTAAGCAGACTATTAACTCTTTTGGAGCTACAGCATGGGAGTCTGGTGCCCAGGGCGACGTAATCATTACACACACTCTTTTTACTTCACCCCCATGTCATCCCTGCTCCTAGTCCAATTCTGGAACCAAGTAAGTAATGAAAGAGTACAGACCTTTGTGAGTTATGGCTTAACTGCCTCACTGCATCCAGTTTTGTTTAGTGACATTCACAGTAACGTAATAGAACAGCCTAACATGAACAATTCTGTAGTTCTAAACCTATATTAAACATGTGCATCATACAGAGCAATGTTTGCTTATAAATCTACTAACAGATTTTACTTAGCAATTTTTGCACCCCCTCCGCTCCCCCACAAACACACACTAATAGCTGTCTGTTACTTATGTATACATATTCCAAGAACACCTGACATCATGGAAAAACAGAATATTTGATTTCTAAGTAAAATCACATATTCTTTGTTTTCTAAGGTTGTACAGTCTTGGAGAGGGAGGATATTAGTAGTAAAGGTTTAGGGGTCTTGTCCCTTCTTGCTCACTTTAAATTTCAGTTTAGATATAGGATTAGATTCTAAAAGCCTTTGATGTGGAGTTGTACATCCAGTTAAACAAGTTAAGACATGCTCCCCTCCAAAAGATAGGGATTCATCAGTTCCCAGTCAGCATATTCTAATGGAGACTGGAGGAAGCCTGCACCTGATATCAAAAGGGGAATTGGGCTTGTCATACCAAATAAATGCCATGCTGTACAATGGTGAGAGTCTCCACTGTATGATGCTGAATCAGCAAAAAACTTTTCCAAATGTGTGTTCCTCAGTGAAGTGAAATTTCCACCCACATTTCAAAGTAGGTAGTGTAGGCAGTACTGGGGAAGAAGTCAGAACGCCTGCAGTACCACATATAGGTAGAGTTGTGCTCCAGGTATCAAGAGTCAGTTGGAGGGGGAGGTTCTTTGAGGCTGCATGCATGACAGTTAGTGGGTAATGTCAGCCTTCCCTCTTTCTTTTAAACAAAAGATTACATTCCCTGGCAGGCTAGTAGCTTCACATCCTACATCTACATTATCACTTTTCTTTTTCTTCCCATATGCGGTGGGTGAATCAGGCATGACAGCCATGTTGGCCTTCATGTCTGCATTTACCTGCATGCCCTGCAGATGGCACTGTGGTACTGAATAGTCTCATGGCTCTGCAGCTCTACCTGTATGATAGATGAGTTATTGTGAAAGGCTATTTACCTGAAATACCAGTTGCATTGGACAGATAGAGCCACTCTGTTTGAGAACTTTGGCTGGACTCCATGGTCCTGCTGAGTCCACTGGCAGCTTTGGTACTATGCTCAGCTAGGTTAATGTAATTTATTAACACAGAATGTTTATGAATTGTATTATTTTTGCTTTTGTATAGGGTCATTATTCAGTTCAATGCCTTGGTACTATGAGGTATTGAGTTGGGCAGATCCTTCCCGCTAGGAAAATGTCATTGGGAGATACAGGTTGAATTTTACGGTTTGAAGAAGCAAGGGAAAGGTGGCAGAGAACACCATCACTACTATATTTTGGAATAAATTCCAGAATTTTTATTAGTTTTCAAATAATATGCACAATCTCAGCTTTTTGTAATGTTTATATCGCATTATATGTTTAGTCATTATATTTTGCTGTCTAGGCTGAATCTATTGAGAAATTCTTGGGAGAAGCTCTCAAATACAGTCAATAGCAGCAACAGCATAGCAGCTAACAAATGCAAATTGTAAACAGCGCTATTCTAATATGAAAAGACAGCCAGAGATTTATTTATTTCACTTTTATTGACTGGGTTAGTCTCACTTAGGGTTGCTACCTATCCATCTTTTCCAGAATATCTGTAAATTAGAACAGTTGTCCGATAGTCTTGAAATAACTGTAAAAAATAATTTTCTGTCTGGCAGCAAAGACAGAATTCTAGATTTGTAAAAATGCTGCTTCAGACTGTTTTTTTTTTAATTTAATTTAATTTTTTTTTACAAAAGCATCACTTTAATGTGATAAGATCAAGTCAGAGAAAATACATAAAAATACAAGGGAAAGGCATTTCCCCGCCAAATGATTTGCCCTCTTATCTCACAAAATGAGCATGGAGACAGTCAGATACCGTGAAGAAACAAGCTGAGAAAGTCAGGGCTATAGGAGTTGTAAGGGGTGTGTTTTTTGTACAGTTTTTGCCTTGGTGAAAGGTGCTAACACTATTCTTAGTAGACCAATGGCCTTTTTTCATGGCACACCTTAGGTGGTATTCATACTGACTAGGGAAAATTTGGCCAGAGCACTGGGAAGATGCCTCTACTCTTTTCTCTAGATGGCACCAGCTGGTTGCTGTTAAGAGGGAAGAGAAGAAAATCCAAGATGGAGGATGTTAGCAGTGATCATAGTTTGAAAAGAAGTGAACATGCTGACAAAACTGTGGAAACTGTTGGCATGGCAGAAGGTATATTGGATGATTTCACCTTAGTGAGGCATATGGAAAAAAGAGAACTAAAACTAATGCCTTTTCCCAGTTAGGAGTCACCCCAGCAGAACTCCAGTTTGCTAATGATTGGCAGGGGATTTTTACAGTGCTAAGGTACCAGCTTGGTGCCCAACCTTCAAGGAAGGCACACCCATACCTACCTGCATGTCTTTAACAGTACTTGACCATGGGGAGGACATGCAGACTCCACACAGAAGGCACTTCAGCCGAGAATCAAACCAGAGAACCTCTTGCTGTGAGGTGCCAATGCTAACTGTTGCACCACCGCAGCCTCTGATCTAATGAGATGTTGTTGGCAATTCTATGCTGTACAGTCATAAGGTGAGGAAAGTTTGAATGCAGGAACTATAAATGCATTGCCTGAAATGTCAGCTGGTGCTCCTTTGCATTTGGAGGAGCAAATATCTGCTGTTGGTCAAACAGGAATCCAGACAAACATTGGATTTCAGGAAATTGCAAAGAGAACTTATGTTTCAATAGCTGCATCAAGTTGAGAAGATATTGTAGAGATAGAAGTCACAGACTGCAAGCAGTAAAAAATGGCCAGTTATACAGATTAGAATCATAAGTGGGATGCCAATAAAAAGGTATATTATTTGAGATAATTACACCTTTGAGCTATACTGTGAATGATGTTAGGGCATTAATACATTTAGGTGCATACTCTTTCTTTGAAGTGATGTTTGATACATTTGGTTTATTATAAAATTTGCCACTGACAGAGAAAAATTGTTTTCTGCGCCATCAAAACACTATTGGCCAGATTCCTTGCAGACTTAGTTGTGGAATAACACTACACCAAGCAGTTATGCCATGTTCATGTCCAATACCTAAGGCTTTGCCAGTCCCCAGTCACTGTATGCTAATGGAGACTTCCAGAGTTCTAATTCCAAAAGAGGGACTGGACTCACTTTGACAAAATAGTTCAGCATTAGTGAAGGTTGCTAATATACAAGGCTGAAAAAAATGGAAAAGCCCATTCACTTCAAAGGGGATTTTTAGTGAAGCAGATGTGCCACCTGTTTGTGGGAGTAGGTACTGCAGTCAGTAACTTGAGGGAAGTATATGGGTGGAGCTGTTCTTCAGTGTGTTGCAGTTGAAGGAGTAGGATTCCAGATAACACATGTATGAGTGGCTGGGTACAGAGTGAGCCATCCCCAAATCACCAGAAGGACTGCTTGAAGTGTCATGCTGGCTAAAGATAGGTGTAATTCCCTTGTGCACTAGTAGTTCTACATGCCTTTCCTTTGTTATGACTAAGAGGATGGAGGCATGATGGTGACATGGACATCATATCTGCATTCACCAGTCTGACATATAGATGGTATTCCTGCACTTAATGGCCTCATGACCATGCAGCAACAGCTGTATACCAGCCATTGTACTTCAAGCAGACTTCTTACCTGCAATACTAGAGCTGCCATACAGGTGGCGCTACTATGCCAGAGAGCTTTGAGAGGCTGCCAAGTCCTCCGGTAAATTTCTGCTACACTAGAAATAGGTAATGAGATTCAATATCATACCATGTTATACTGGCATAGTGGGAGTCCAATGAATTCAGCTCTGCATTGTAGTGAATCAAGAAAATCCTGCCTGTGGAACGATGTCACCTAAGGGGTGGTTGAAAGATTCACTTAGGAGTAGTTACAGGATGGCAGAGGATGTTTGCTCCACTACTATGAAGCTTTCAGAATCTAGCTCTATGTCTTTAAAGGAAAACCCCACCCTCTCCTCATACCGCTCAACCACATAGTGCAAGAAATCTGGACGAAGCCAGATAAAATGGGGGGACAAAGGCCCCAAAATAGGGACATATTTTAAATATTGCTCTTATAAACTTAGAAAGTTGCTAGAGTAACAGAGTATGTTTTAACATACATTTTCTGAAAGATTTGAAGTCTGAAATTCAAATGTATGCCATTTCACCTGTCTTTTTACTTACTCCGCCTCTCCATCCTGTCCACTTCCCTCTTCTACTATCTGTCCACTTCCTTCTTCTACTAACCCTCACTGTACTACCATCGATCCTCCTGTCTACTTCCTTCTCTTCCTAACCGTTATGGACCTATCATTGAACCAGGTGAGACATTCAGGTACTCTTGCAGCCTACCTTAATATCATACCACCACTTATATTTGCAACAATATCCACCGACTTTGCTGATTCCTGCAACAGGATTCATATAGCCTACCCCTCAGCTATTATACCTCCTAAATGTGTGAAAAGTTTAAGTACCTAATCTCTGATTAATTCCTGTATCTGCTTTGCACCCACTGCATGAGGTGTCCTATATAAATTTTGCTAGCTGAAAACTACTCGTATGGAATGTTCTCATGTATATACTCTGTATTGCTTGTATAATATCTTTGATTTGAGAATGATTACTTATCTACTGTTTTTTTCACCAATTGTATAAGCTGCCAATAATATGTACTAAATGTCTTTATTAATGTAAATTCTATATTTTATGTGAAATGTCTTATATGTGGAGCTTTTCTCCCTGGGATTCCACTGAAAATGGGCACTTCTGGCCGAGCTGGAACATCCTGATAAACAAATGCAAATAAAATAAAATAAATAAATATTTAGTGACTTCAGTACTCAGATCATTCCAGTGATTTTCCAGAAAACTACAAATTTTATGAGGAACAGACCAAAAATATGAGCCAAAAATCTGGACGTTCTGTGAAAATCTGGACAGTTGAGACGTATGCCTCTCCTACAGTTTAACTCAATCCTTAGGTTTCTTTTCTCCCTACAGCATGGTTTCAGTATTGGGTAAGTAACAGAAACCTGCTTGTACTATTTGAAACTTTTATTTCTTGCACTGGAATCAAAGAAACGGAAAGCCTACCTACTTTTTTTAAGCTTAACTTCTCACATACTGTGCAGAAGAATTTGTCTCCACCTGCATGACATATCATAGACATAGTTAAATCTGTCATTTGCCCTGTCAAGTACTGCTATCAATTGTAACTGGGCAATTAATCCTACTAATGTCAGGAACATAGCAGCTGATATAAAAATGGCAGAAAGGCATGAAACTGTTTTCCACTGTTTTCATTGGAGAGAAAGAGAACTTAACACTCTTTTTTTATAGCAAAACAAAGCAATTAGATCAGTCAGGGGTTTAAAGGCAGCTGTCACATCTTCTGACAAATTTACATACATAGCAACACAGTACTGAAATGCTAAGCTTTAAATGCTGGTTATTTCTAATAGGTTGCATGTTAAGATAACGTAAATGCAGTATTTCTTGTGACATTTAGAGAAAGGTCAGAAAATATTTTTTCTTGTAAAGTATCAACACATTTACCATTTTCAAGCCCCCACACACACACACACGACCGAATTACAGAAAGAGAGACAAGTGGTGACTCTATCAAATAAGTGCACTGATAATGTTCATAAAAAGGCATTTTATGCTTTTCTGTGACATCCTCTCAAAGGGGGATGCATATCTGGTACATGCAGATCCATGGTAAGAGATTCCCACTGACTTTGAGTCAGTCCTTACATTGTTCGAGTGCATAAGCATTTTGTAGTCAATAAAAAGAAATGTGACCATTGATGGCAACCATAATATACAGCTGATTATACTTTAACATATGTTTATTATGTGCTCTTGTATTAAAAACATTAAGTAAAGGAAATCAGAAGTACCTAACTGTGTTTAAACACACACACACACACACACACACACACACACACACACACACACACACACACACACACACACACACACACACATGCACGCACTCATGCGCACATGCACACACACACACACACACACACACACACACACACACACACACACACACAGTCAGATGTGCATTTAAACACAGTATTCTACATGCTACATGCATTTTATATACACACACAGATATATATGTATCTATCTACTATATATATATATATATATATATATATATATATATATATATATATATATATATGTATATATATATATATATATATATATATATATATATATATATATATATATATATATATATATATATATGGGTCTACTACAAAGTATTGAATTACCACTTCATGAATCCCATATCATATACACACACAGATATATATGTATCTATCTACTATATATATATATATATATATATATATATATATGTATATATATATATATATATATATATATATATATATATATATATATATATGGGTCTACTACAAAGTATTGAATTACCACTTCATCGAATCCCATATCATCGAGACGACATAGCAGAAACTGCTGAACATCGAACACCCAGAACAGCAAGCACCTTCCATATGAAAAGCGCCATTTGACCACCATGGTGCATTTTGCCCTTTCCCCACTGTAGTGCGATCTCGCAATTGGTATATTTAGTTAGGGGAGTTATTGGGGGTGGAGCTGCCAGCATCAGTGGGTTTGATTTGCTTTTTTTTGTTATGTTGGATTAGTTTTTGATGTTCCGAGTGTTCGATGTTTTGCAAGTTCCTCAATGTCATGTCGATATTTTGGGATTCGATGAAGTGGTAATTCCATACTTTGAAGTAGACCCATATATATATATATATATATATATATATATATATATATATATATATATATATATATATATATATATATATAGATATATGTGTGTGTGTGTGTGTGTGTGTGTATGTGTGTTTGTGTGTGTGTGTGCAATATAGTTGCATACAATTTATTTATACTAAATTTAACATAGAAGAGTTAAGCATTATTAATGTATACAGTCTAGTAAATGTTTAATGTTTTACTTATTCACTGTCACACATTGGCTATGTGTTACACATGCAGTCTCTGTCAATATCTTTATGTCAGTGTTTTTTTTCTTTTGTATTTCTAAATGCATTTATTACTTGTTATTATCTTTGCCAATGTTGCCCAACCTGTGGCTGAAAAGAGTCCTGGGACCAGTTCACTTTTCTGGTTATCAAGGTATAAATAAATGTCCAGAAAAAAGGTAAACTCCAAATACTGCTAAAGTCTGCATAGTCATGTGACACGGGATTCAAGGCTTTTAAAGTTTGGGATGATTTTTTTTTTGTAATCTTTGGTCTGAGGAAGCAACCAGGGCTGGTTGCGAAAGCGCTAACCTACAATAAAGAGCATTGAATTTATACTGGATTTTATAGTGGTTTTTGCTCCTTCACTGTGGTTTTAGCAGTATTAGGAGTTTACATTTTTTCTGGACATTTGCCTTGGTGTGTTTACTTCTGTACTTCATAACTGGGCTTCTTCCTTCTTTTTTGCAAAGTATAAATAAATTTGAAATAGAAAAAAGGAGTAAATATGACATAAATAATTAAGGAACCAGTAAAGCACATTTTAATTCTGTATCATTCATGAGAAAGAAAAAAAAAACTTACCACTGAAGGCATTGGGAAGTAACAGACAGTTTGGAGTCCTACTACTCGGCACTGGTAAATGTACAGCAAGGATCATTTAATGCAGTCAGAGTTTTCACACACCAGCATGAGAGTATGGGGGAAGGTCTGTCAATTGTTTTAGAACTACAAAAGATTCCCTTTACAAAAGCCTGCTATTTACCTACTTTCTTTTGCTGGAAGTAGCTAACAGCTATTTATAGCATACAACAAGCTGTGACAGATGCATAAATGAGGCTCAGTCAGGGAAACATAAAAGTAGCTCTGTTACAGAAGGTGTATTTAGATGACAGTGCTTCACAGTCCTGCCATTCTATCTTAATGGCATAAGAAAACACCACTTCCTTATGTCTAGCTTGACTCATATAAAGAGGACTTGAAATGTATTCTGGTAAAAAGGAGTTAAAGCAATAAAACAAGAACACATTACAAGTATAGGCCCAATCATCCACCATTTTAAGATAAACACATTAAAACTGTAGAAGAAGCACTTGGGGTGATTTTGAGGTATTAAAATAACTCAGAAAACAAAGATACAATGAAAAAAACATATATTTTTTTTAGTTCTAAGGTGGAGTTTTCCTCACAATTTAAATTCAAAATCTAGAAGAAAAGTAACAGTGCAGTTTACAGCTAATGATATGGAGGATTGGAAACATTTTTTTTTGTATTTTGATGGAATGTATATGGCATTAAAAAGTGCTTAATAAACAACCCAAATCATGTTTTTTTTCCTGTGGAGAGAAAACTAATTTGATAAAGGACTGCATGAGAAGGAAATGTTCTCAGTATAGGGACATAGACATTCAATAATTGCTTGTACAGTTGTATGGAGAAAATGTAGTGAACAAGGTCATTTATAGTTCAACTGCTTATTATTGTAATATTAAGTAAGTCTTGATAATGATAAAAATACAATAAAAACTGAAATAGTTGAAATCAGTATATTGAAAGCTGAAAGTGGAGGTATAAATGTTCATTGTGGTGTTATGCATATTAAAATGAACAAAATGTGTTTTGGAAAATAAAGTAATAGAAACTTAGAATGTCAAGATGGAGAAAGGAATTTCATTTAGAAACAATGAATAAACACTGCATTTTAATGTAATGGTGATGAAGAAGAAGGTGTGATAGAAGGCAAAGATTATTATCAATTGGGAATAGGATAATGAAAAGGAAATTACAAGTAATGGTGACACAATGCAAAATTAAGAAAGGTCTATCATTGGTCTATATTAGAAGCATGAAAATGCTTCTAAGCGAATATGGAAACAGTGACACAAATTCGTCGAATCGCATCTTCCTTCCCTATAGTGCAATCTCAGAGTTGGTATATTTAGTTAGGGGTACCTGTTTAATATGTTAAATTATTTTTTTTTAGTGAACAGCCATGTAGGTTTTTTTCCCTAGGGAAAAATTTGCTTACGTGGCCGTCTGCTATTTTAAGGTTTCATGCATTATGTGCCCACTTTTATGTAGTCGGACATATGCACTTTCACTCTTATAATATAGACCTGTCAGTTGGTGTGAAAGTGAAAATAATTTAGTGAGAAGGTTATTGGTCTATACATGGTATTGTAGTGCAGAGACAGTGTATATTAATACTTACTTTTGAACATAGAAAAAAAGAATAACTTCTAAAGCTATGGGGAAATATTATATGGAGTTTTTGTAAAAACATATTTTCAGAAATAGTAATATTAGTGAAAAACACTAAGGTAATAGATGTTACAGTTAGAATTCAGGAGGATGGTAATATGTGATATGAGGATAACTGAGAAAGCAATAAGTGAGACAGTGTGCTTGCATACATACCTATAGGGGAGAAAATGAGAAAGTATAAGGAAATTAAGGAGTTTATATTAAATAACATGGCTATTGTAGCGGTGGGTGGTTTGAATTATAAATCCTCTGTGTTTCTATTCCCTTTACATTTTTTCTTAATTTGCAGCCTCACTCTTATAAAAGTCAACTGGAGGACTCTCATGTTTGCATGTCTTTCCATCTCTCCAGTCCTATGTCATCTACAAACTCCTCCAGCACATTTCTATTCATCAACCTTCTCTCCTCATCAGTTTGAATTACCCTTCTCTATCCTTCAAGTTCCTCCATCCACCCTGTTTGTTCATACAATGTCTCATAAAGCTTTTTGAAAGTATCCTTCATTCCTCATCCTGCAGACACCTTCTCCACTTCTTCATTCTGTATCCTCTTCAACCACACCTTCCATCTCTGGTCTTTAATTTTGTATAATAATAGCCTGATGTAAATTTTCCTTTCTTCTGTCAGTCAAGTCTCCATGAGCTAGCTCCATCTAAGTTTTAGACTCTTGCATGACTCAATTTTTCTTTAATCTCCATTCTTATTTTACACGCTTCTGTTGGGTTCTCAGATTCCTACCTGACTCAAATTTTCTTTAATCTTCACTTCATCATCTTTTACTCCCGACTGATACTCATTAAGAACACACTTCAGTTATGATTCACAGAAAAGATATTCTAACTCTTTCATCTTTCACTCCTGATAATTCTTTACTCTCTCCTTTTCACCCATTTTCCTAAATCTCCATGATACCTGTACTGATCCCTACCATCTTCTTCTGCATTTTTGTTTTTCTCAAAAACTACAGGCTTTATCTTTTTTCCCTTCATGTCACCTTCAACACATTTTGTCCATGGCATGGTCTGACCATATCCTCTCCACCAAATCTACCAGCACTGCCTATCCCTAAGTGTCCCTATCCACCAGAATTGTATCAAATCTACTCTTTGTCATCTATCATTCCTCAAGAAAGTAAACCCCTGTTCTGTTCCTTTTTTCTCCAGTAAAAAGTTCAAAAAAGTGGTGCACACCAAAAACTGTAAAATCCAAAAACAGAACGGACTCCAAACCATGGAAAAGGGATAATTTAATGTAAAAATCAGATCAAATAACACTCCATAAGTGCTTTCGTCTCTCAGGGAGACTTCATCAGATAAACTCAATTAAATTTCAACCTCCTTTTATATTAAATAAAACATATTCATTAACCTAATTGCCTTCATTTAATTACAAAGCATTAAATTCTTAAAGCTACAGTGCACAATGTGTTGTTTATGTTAAAACTTCAGCCTTTTCGTTTTCTCTCCACCCAAACACGAGTTACCTGGAATAGCTTAAATCCTTCTCATAATACACTTTTAACACCCCTTGTTGAATTTCCTGACTTCAAATAACCTTTCTTGCTGTTCTCTATAATCATATTGAAATCCCCCAACACACAATCACCCCAACTTCCTCGTTCTTTGCATTGCTTATTTGTGTTACCTACTCTTTCATAATGTATGCCTTATCTGTATTTGTCCCACAGTGCATCTCTAATACTATACCCTCACTTCCCTTGTCCACATTTGCACTTCTAACCTACCATCACCATTCTCCACCTTATGAAATGTCTTCCTTTCCTTCCCTTCCTTTTCTTTCCTTTCCTTTCCTTTCACTAATACCCTCCCTTCCTCCCCTTTGCAAAGCTAACCTTTACCAAATGAAACCACTTAAATTTTAAATTTTACACTTCTCCTCTCTTTAGTTTCATCTCCTATAAAAATGCTACTATGCACTTTCCCTCCTTTACTAACTTCCCAAATATTCATTCTTGTTTTATCAGATTATCTCCCCATATTCCTTGTATAAATTCATAACATCCCACCCCCTCCATCTTGTTTGCAACACCTGCAACTCCTTCACAGCCTAACCAGTAGGACCCTTGGACTAAGCTTAAACCTACACTCTCCTCCGTAGATTGTGCTGACACTTTTGACTACTTGCAGAAAAGCCCTATTCTTTTGCCTACTACAATCGTCTTTCCTTTCTACTAATTCCCTTTATATCAATCCCTTTTCATCCTACCCTCTTCCTAACTATGGCATTTAGGTGCATAGGTGATCTTTAGAAGCCTAGCCATACATTCCCTTGAAGTATTTGTCTCTTATATTTTAAGTACAAATAATCCAGAGATGAACAGGCCATTTACATATCCCCCCATCCTTGGTGGACAAGGGTGCTAAACCAGTGCTGAATTTCTAGTCACCCATCCATTCATCCAGATTACATAAGAATAGTGAAAGAGAAGTACTTTGTTTCCATGATAAGAGAAAGACTATTCCAAAGAAGTGATATTCTCTATCATACTTATCTATCCCTCTAACATGTCCTATTTATGTTGCAAAAGAGATTTAAAGCTCTTGAGTGGATATGTATTCCCCTGTTGTACTTTTGAATATGTAGTAGGTCTGACAGAATAGAGTTTGTTAAGGCCCTATGCATGCTGTAGATACCTCCCCTCAGAAGCTTGTATGACAGCAAAAGGATGGACAAGATTTTAAGATGATTTGCATAGCTTTTATGATTTAGGTTCTTGATTTTCTTAGTAAGAAAGCATTGTGGGCATTCTTGTTGTGTCGAATGTTTGGAGAGGCACATACCAAAGGGGCACTATACTCCATGACTAGCCTGAGTGTGAAATACAGTGGAAAGATCACATCCCTGGACCTGGATGCCATACCCTTAGTAATAAGGTATGCAAAGTGTGATGATAGGAGGTATTGCCAGCCATACCAGGAGAAGTGGGGGAGTGAATGTGTAACATATGCCAGCACAGCTAGCTGGAATTTTGTAAATACTTATATGTCATTTGTACATCAAACTAGATTTATATATTTGCTTGTGCTGAAAATGAATTTGTGAGGTGTTCTTGTGTTAAAAGGCATTAACAGTGCATCCTGCTGGAAGAAAAAGAAATGTAAATGTACTGTTGTAACTGAATTCAATAAATATGTTTTAACAGAGGACTGGAAGAGAAGTTAATCTCAAAATTTTAAATATATCTGAAATTAAATTATTTTATGGGTTAAGCCAAAAAGATGTTATCCCACAGTTTTGAATGGAGCCGTAGACACAATGTCTGTGCTGGAGAATAGGCTGTAGCTCTTGTAGGAAGAGTGGAAAGGTTTCATTGTTTTGTGGCTTCCACATACTTTAATAAAATTTAGCTAAAGGCCCTACTGTGTATTGTAGCCTATAGGTGATAAACCCTCACAGCTTCTAGCTATGGCGGATAGTGTGGGGAAACAGAGCCAGATGGCCAGATGTGTGTGATGTCATTCTCTAAGCCAGAAGTAATATTTAGATATTAGTAGGAGATTGCTCTCAGCATTCTGCATTCTGTCTTGGATCTGACAGCAAGGACCACTGACCTATCTTGTCTTGCTCTATTTAATAAGAAGGAACAGTAATTATTTAGATTATTCAGGAAGATATAGTGAGAATAGTTAAGCATTTTTTCCTGTAACTGTGCAACTCTTTCCAGATGTGTTATTTTTAATATTTCCTGTGACTGAGACTGAAACTCTGGTATTTAGTGTAAATAGATATTTAGCATTTTCATGTTATTTTATTATTTTTATTAAATATATTAAATTTTCCATTGTGGCTGGTCCTTTTTAGAAAATATTTAAGCGTTGAGAGTATTTGCATAGATTTAGTTGGTAATAACTCTTGCCACTCCTGAAAGCCAGGCTGTTTGGTCAACATTACCATTGGTATTAGTATTAATTTGACTCAGTATGACTGGATACCCTTTTAAGAGCCTTATAATAACTGACTAGTTGCAGTGAAATTACTAAAAGGCTGGACAGAAGGCGGCATAGCTAGTAAATCTATGCCAGCCTTTCTCAGGTGTGTGTGTGAACTACTCAGAGCAGGGGCACGAAGCACTGGCTTGACAGAGAAGATGCTGGAGCACTTGGCCTGGACAGTCAGACGAGGACCTAACCCTATAGCTGTGCCAGTGGGGAGTCTTACTGGGGACCTGGAGAGAGCAGATAGAGACACCCAGACCCTGGTCTGAGTGTGTACCCCATGTGCTCTTAAGGGAAATTGTGCTTGATGCAGAGAGGTCTACAGCAGGAAATACTGAGTGTATCCATTTGTATTCCAAGTGAATGTCCCTCTCCAGTGTCAGTAGTAAGGATTCAGGCTCCTTGGTTACTGGTTCAGAGTGGGGACATCACATATTTGTGGCAGCTGTGGGATATTGAACTTCTGTAGCCTTAAAGAAGTTGTCACTAAAGGTGTACATTCTCTCAGTAGCCACAAGGTAGGCATTCACAGATTAATTTCACTACAGTTCTATTTATTTATTTTGTTAGTTTAGTTTAGTGAGGGAAAGCAGGCAAAGATGATAGCAGAGGATTATGGCAAGCTGACAAAGAGCCAATTGGCCAAGGTGTATGAAGCCAAAGGACTGGTATATGCCAACCTGACTAAAGAGTAAATGATCTCAGCCTTAGTCACAGCTCAGACCAGCAACCAGGAGGACAACCAATTTGGTGATGGGATTTGCAGCCCTCTGAAACAGGACAGTTCACCTTTTCCTCAGAGGACTTAAAAATCTGTCTGGAGTTAAAGAGACTTGACCTAGAGGCCAAAAGTTTGGAATTAAAAGCAGGAAGACTGCAGAGTTAGGTGGTCAAAGTAGACTCAGGAGAGAGACTGTGGGATTTAGAGGCTGAAGAAAATAAGAAGCAGTGTCAACATGAGAAGGAGATACTGACTCTTCACCAGGGTCATGGAGGTCATGGGGAAGTTAATAACTGAATCACAGAAGCAATAACGGTTAGTAAATGTATTTCACAATTTACAGAGGGAGATAATTTTGATAGTTTTAGTCATATATTTGAAAAAGCATGTAAACAGTAAAATGTTGACCAAGGGCTCTGGGTATGATTCCTGACCCCCTTACTCCATGGTAAAGCTGTAACTGCTGTTTCTAAATTGTCTGATATTGATTGTTTATACTATGAAAAAGTCAAGAGATATTTACTTGAATGCTTACGTTAACACCTGAAGCTTACAGAAAAAAACGTTTTGTAAGCATAGACGCAAGGCAGATTAAAGTGTGTGTGATGATATTTTGAGTTAAGCACTTATTTTAATAGGGGAATGAGTTGGTGTCAGGTCACCACTTTTGAAGGGCTGGCAGAAATTGGTGAAGGAACAAGCCCTTAGCACTTTGCCTGAAGACATGAGTATCTGGTTGGCAGACCAAGAATGTAACTCTGCAGATGAGCTGGGGAAGAAAGGAGATCTGTTCTTATCAAGCAGGGCATCACTGCACAAGAACAGGATACCAAGTGCTGCACATGGATATAAGGGAGGCCATGGTGGGCAGCCTAAACCACCCCAACAGAATCCACCAGTAACAGGGAAAGCCACTAGTTTGGGTATAAGGCCAGGACCAAGGATTAAATGCTTTAAATGTAACCAGTGGGCCCATGTATCATACAAATATCCATGGAGGCAAGGTGAGGAAAAAAAGGTGGATGAACCAGCATGTGGGAATAAGAGCATGTCAGTGGTAAGTTGTCTGGACACAACAGGGTAACCAAACTATCACAAGAGGTTATATCCTATCTTAGTGCTCGGAAAACAGGCCACTGCTAAGAGAGATACAGCCTCTGACATAACCACTGTGAAGTCTGCAGTGATTAAGTAGGAACAGTACATGCTTGGGCAGCCCACACCAGTGAGAGCTTTTGGAGGAACCCCATTCCAAATGGCTTTGGCCAGGGTTCACCTTGACTGGGAGGGTGGAAAAGGAAGCAATCAAGTAGGTGTGTTTGAGGATATCCCTGCAGACTTCCTAATAGGGAATGATTTTAATAATGCAGTACCTTGCCTGCATGCAGTTACATGCAGTCCAGCTTGGAGATAGGCATGTGGGTCTGGTTACCTAGGGGAGACCCAGACAGACATCACACCTGAAGCCAGGACTGGTGGTGTAGCTATTTCAGGGAGGGAGCTACCCTGTAGCTTTCATTCTGAAGGTGAGCCACAGATGCTAGTAGGTGCTGATGTTCCCTTGGACTGAGTAAGGGCAGAGGAGAGTGGTAGTACCCAGGCTAACAGTGAGGCACTGCTGTCAGAGGATACCATACTTTCTGTGGAAGGGGAGCTGGGACGAGTCACAAAAGTAGAGCTGAGACAGTCTCAGCTCTCAGACCCTACACTAAGAGGCTTGAGGAAGGTAGATAGGGAGGCATCTGATTCTCAAGAAAAAGAGGAGTCTGTATACTGGAACAAAGGGTTACTGTATGGACAGTGGACCCCTGAGGGAGAGCTAGAATCTGAGGTAATACAGCAGTTGGTTGTGCATAGAGCCTACCATCTGGCACTTCTGGCCATAGCCAATGACATGCCGTTTGCAGGTCTTATGGGCATAAAGCATGCCAAGAGATGTATTATGCAGAACTTTTATTGACCTGGGACTGCAAGGGATGTAACAGGGTACTGCAGGACCTGTGAGCATTGCCAAAAAAGTAGGCAAGGCAGGATACAAGGTCAAAGCTCCCTTGATGCCTTTGCCTGTGATTGAGACACAATTTCAGAGGGTAGCTATGGATATTATGTAGCATCTGAATACCCCAAGCTCAGCAGGGTGGATTTCCCAAGAGAACTACTGACTGACAGAGGTGCCAATTTTATGTCAGACCTTCTGGCTTGTCTGTGGAAGTGTTGTGGGGATGAAGCACCTAAACCATCCCCAGACTAATGGTCTTGTGGAGAGGTTAAACTGTACACTAAAAACATGCTATGGGCATTTACAGACCACTTTAAGAGAGAGTGGGACAAATATTTACCCCATCTGCTGTTTGCATACAGAGAGGATCCACAAGAATCCATAGGTTTTTTTCCACCCTTTGAGTTGCTGTATGGGCATATGGTGAGGGGACCTTTAGATTTGATTCATGATGAGTGGGAATGTGAATATGAATCCCACAAGGAGTCTGTTGTGTTATACATCCTAAACCTCAGAATAAGGCTTAGGGAGCTCCTGGGCTTGGCCTAGGAGAACCTGACAGGAGGCCAACAACAGAAATAAGTCTTGTTTGACAGGCATGCTCAAGTCAGAGAGTATGCTGTGGGACAGCATGTTATGGTTCTCATTGCTATTAGACACAATAACCTGCAGGCAGCTTGGGAGGGACCCTTCAATGTGTAAGCTAGGCAGGAGGCATGAGAACAAATTCTACGATGTTAACATAATGAAACCTTAGCATGATATGGAGGCCCCTGTGCTAAGTTTTTGCACAAGGCAGATTAAGGAGGAGTCTGAGGGAGATCTATGGCTACATCGAGCCAACCAGCAAAATGCCAAGTTACTATGGTGGAGTCTACAGTTGCAGGCATATATGACAGTGTAGCACCATAGTGGGGTTAGCAATGCCAGTGTAGTTGGGCTTTCCAGACATGGTATGGGAGAATGTATTCCAGATAGGCTCATTTCTCTCAGGCAACATTTCTCAAGGGCACTTGAAAAACTAGCTTGAGTCTTCAAAGGGGGAGATATGTTGATAGGTGGTACTACCAGCCATGTCAGGAGAAGTAGGGCAGTGGATGTGTAACATGCACAGCTAGCTGCAATTTTGTAAATAATTATATGTCATTTGTGTATCAAACTGATTTGTCCTGATGCTTGTGCTGAAAATGTATTTGTGAGGTTTGCTTGTGTTAAAATGCATCAACAGTGCATCTGGTGGAAGGAAAAGAAATGTGCATGTACTATTGTAACTGAATTAAATATATATATTTTTTAACAGAGGATCGGAAGAGAAGAGGTTAATCTCAAACTTTAAAATACATCTGAAATTAAATTACGTTTTGGGTTAAACTATAAAGATGTTACCCCACAGGTTTGAATGGAACTAGAGATGCAATGTCGGTTCTAGAGAATAGGTTGTAGTTCCTGTTGGAAGAGTGGAATGGTTTCATTGTTTTATGGCTTCCAAATGCTTTAATAAAACTTAGCTAAAGGTCTAGTGTGTATTATAGCACATAGGTGCTAAACCCTGGCAGCTTCTAGTGATGCGGGATAGTGCTGGAAACAGAATCAGATGACCAGATATGTGTGATGTCATTC
Organism: Protopterus annectens; assembly: GCF_019279795.1. Classification (NCBI taxonomy): domain Eukaryota; kingdom Metazoa; phylum Chordata; order Ceratodontiformes; family Protopteridae; genus Protopterus; species Protopterus annectens. The sequence goes on along the minus strand of NC_056747.1, from coordinate 1,319,771,739 downwards.
TGTAAGCCAGAAATAATATTTAGATATTAGTAGGAGATCACTGTCAGCATTCTGCATTCTGGTTTGGATCTGACAGCAAGAACCACTCACCCATCTTGTCTTGCTCAATTCCATAAGTAGAAACAGTAATTCTTTAGATTAGTCAGGAAAATATAGTGAGAATACTTAAGCAATTTTTTTCTGTAAATGTGTGTCTCTTTCCAGCTATGTTATTTTTAATATTTCCTGTGACTCAAACTCTGGCGTTTACTGTAAATAGATATTTAGTATTTTCATGTTATTTTATTATTTATTATTAAATATATTTAAAATTTCCACTGTGGCTGGTCCTTTTTGGAAACTATTTAAGTTTTGAGAGTATTTGCATATACTTATTTGGTGGTAACTCTGGCCACTCCTGAAAACCTGGCTGTTTGGTCAACATTACCATTGGTATTAACATTAATTTCACTCAGTATAAGTGGATACCCTTTTAAGAGCATTTTAGTAACTGAATGGTGGCAGTCAAACTACCTCATAGTCTGGACAGAAGGTGGTATAGCTAGTAAATCTGTACCAGCCTTTCCCAAGCATGTGTGTGTGTGTGTGTGTGTGTGTGTGTGTGTGTGTGTGTGTGTGTGTGTGTGTGTGTGTGTGTGTGTGTGTGTGTGTGTGTGCGTGAAAATTAAATCTGAAAGAGTGTGTCAGCTACTTGGTGGAGCAGGGACATGAAGCACTGGTTTCACAGAGGGGGTACAGGAGGACTTGTCTTGGACACTCAGCTGAGGACCTAACCCTACAGCTGTGCCAATGGGGAGTCTTACTGGGGACCTAGAGGGAGACAGGTAGAGACACCCAGACCCCGGGCTGAGTGTGTGCCCTGTGTGCTTGTAAGGAAAATTGTGCTCAATGAGATAGGTTTGCATCTGGAAATACTGAGTGTATCCATTTGTATTACAAGTGAATGTCTTTCTCCAGTGTCAGTGGTGAGGATTCAGGTTCTTTGATTTCTGGCCCAGAGTGGGGATATCACACAAAGAAAAAACACTTTCTTACAATAGTGGACACATGGTAATCGATGGACAGCTAATTGTTTACGTAGGTTCTAGATCCCTAACTACTGGATCAGTTTTCAGGGGTTTGTTGTCATCATGATCTTTACAAGTTACTTTTTGCTTGTCAAAGAATACTATTATATATTTCCAGAATTCAGTTTTAGTACATGGTTTTGACACCAGCTACTGGTTTGGGAAAGGCCCTCTTGGAGAATCTTGGTATCCTCTGGGGAATTTATGATGGCACCAAGTTTGCAGTCATCTGGAAACTTGGATAGCCATAAATCCATAACCTTAAACTTTACCTCTGAGAAGTAAATGCCAAAGAACAGTGTCCCAAGGACCCAACCCTGGGATATACCACATGACAAGTCTTCTGGAGGAGGTAAAGCAGCCCACCTTAATTTTCTGAGTTCTGTTTGCTATCACATGAGTTACATAGGGATTAACATTTGGCTGTGATAGCTTATCTATGATACCTGAATGTGGGATAGTATCAACCACCTTTTCAATGTCTGTGCTTTGCATACTGATTTGCCCTGATCCATTGCTTCAGTAACCTTTTCAAAGAAGTCAACTAGGTTAAGTAGGCAGAATCTTCTCTTGACAAATCTGAACTGGCTTTGGTTGGATGTTTGTTGTCTAGCTATGTCTTATTTATTACTTCCATATTGATCCTTTATGTATCCTTACAGATGAAGTTGGTCAGACTTATGGGTCTATAATTTCTGGGGTCTGTTGACACTCCAACTTTGTACAAGAGAATTTACAGCAACTGTCGTCCAGTTATCTGGGGCAAAACCTGTTTGAAGGCTGTTATAGCATAGCCTTTGTAGAGTGACCAATCCTGTTTCAGGCTGACCAGTAAACAGCCCAGCACATTATCCAGCTCCATAGAGCATTGTTGTTGGGCTTGGATAATGACTTCTTGAGAGATCTGATGGGGGGTTAGAGGCTGGTATGAAATCAGGGAATATAATGGGAGGGAAGTAAAGCTAGAGATAAATATTATTGGCTAGTAGCTCGGCTATGGCCCCTGGGTCCAGGTACCCAGTATTATTTACTATTTGTTCTTCAGGTTGCTGGGCATTGTGTCTAAGATTTTTAACATGGTTAAATAAGTCTTTTGTGGTTGTCCTTTGCCTGCAACAAGTGGTTTACTCTATACTCTCAAATCAGCAATCTGCCCACTCCATGCACTCAGTCTATTTGACTGTCAATTTATTGACAATGATTTGTTATTTACCACACCTACTCATCAATAAACTGCACAGGGTCTCTTCCCCCATACCTTTTGACAACTCAATTATTCTTAAGTTTTCCCATCTTGATGTCCTCTTAAATTCCTCTTATTTCACCAGTAAGGGCTCAATACATAGATTATAAGATTAAGTAATTTATATCTCTTGTTATGTAGTTTATTTCTGTGGATATCCCGCCACATGAATTTAGTTTTAAAATTCTCATTATGTTTAGTGCAGATAGGAAGTTCCTTACTAATATACTTAAGTGGGAGTAAAGGACATGTAAAATGTCATATAATTTAGCAGACAGGCAAAGCCTAAGTTTATAATCATTGATGGTTGCAATTCACAAGTGCGAATAATTTTTGTCACAGTTCTGAAGGGCAAAGGATGACAAGAGAAAACACTAATTTTTACTTGTATTTCTGCCTGCCAATTGTTTTTTGGGCAAGATCTCATTGTAGCAGGTCTGGGAATTTGTCCTTGCTCCACTGTTGTGTGATTTTGGAGTTGGTATATATAATTAGCAAGAGGTGTGGGGTGGTTGCAGGGCATTTTACCCCCTGCAAACAGTTTTATTTTTGATCATTTTAGATTTCCTGTAAAACGGTTGCTCTTTTTTGTTTGCTCTTTGTAGTGTTCAATATTTGATGATATAATCATATTCATTATACATATATATATATATATATATATATATATATATATATATATGGAGAGAGAGAGAGAGAGAGAGAGAGATGTACTGTTTACTTTTTTGATTCATCAGTTCTACAACAGAGTGAATGGCTTGGAGCAGCACCTATCACTCAGTGGTACAGACATCAAATGAAGGAAGATCAATCCATGAATTCTTGAAATCGCATGAGCCAAAAGGCCTTTCTCCAACAACATGCCCATTTGTAATTCAGAGAGACATTAGCTATGATGAGGTAAAACTGCATTATCAGTTAATCTGCATGCCTCTGAATCACATTAACAACCACAACATGTGGCTGGAAGTGGCATCATCCCCCCAGTCACTCATGTCACACACACAAGTTCACAAACCCACACACACCACAGTCCTGCTACCTCTCCCTATCCTATCCATCCTCCTGTGGTTCCCTCCCATCCCATTAATAAATGAAGTGTGATTATGCTATATATTTTACTGGTTATATAAGGCTCTGGTTGTCTAGTGTACCCTCACCTTTATGATGGTGGTGCTGCTAAGACACTTTTAAGAGTATTCCTTGGTGTCCAGTGGTTCTCATCCCCCTCAAGCCCTGTACTACTATTGGTTCCATTTATGGCAATTTAAAGAGTAGACCCTGGTGCCTAGTTCATCCCCCCAGCCTCAATCCCTGTACTACCGTTGATGTCATTATGCACTTTAAAGAGCCCCCAGCCTCAATGCCTGTACTGCCGTTGATGTCATTATGCACTTTAAAGAGCCCCCAGCCTCAATCCCTGTACTGCCGTTGATGACATTGTGCACTTTAAAGAGCCCCCAGCCTCAATCCCTGTACTGCCGTTGATGTCATTATGCACTTTAGAGAGCCCCCAGCCTCAATCCCTGTACTGCCGTTGATGTCATTATGCACTTTAAAGAGCCCCCAGCCTCAATCCCTGTACTACCGTTGATGTCATTATGCACTTTAAAGAGCCCCCATCCTCAATCCCTGTACTACAGTTGATGTCATTATGCACTTTAAAGAGCCCTCAGCCTCAATCCCTATACTGCTGTTGATGTCATTATGCACTTTAAAGAGCCCCCAGCCTCAATCCCTGTACTGCCGTTGATGTCATTGTGCACTTTAAAGAGCCCCCAGCCTCAATCCCTGTACTGCCGTTGATGTCATTATGCACTTTAGAGAGCCCCCAGCCTCAATCCCTGTACTGCCGTTGATGTCATTATGCACTTTAAAGAGCCCCCAGCCTCAATCCCTGTACTACCGTTGATGTCATTATGCACTTTAAAGAGCCCCCATCCTCAATCCCTGTACTACCGTCGATGTCATTATGCACTTTAAAGAGCCCTCAGCCTCAATCCCTATACTGCTGTTGATGTCATTATGCACTTTAAAGAGCCCCCAGCCTCAATCCCTGTACTGCCGTTGATGTCATTATGCACTTTAAAGAGCCCAGAGCCTCAATCCCTGTACTGCCGTTTATGTCATTATGCACTTTAAAGAGCACCCAGCCTCAATCCCTGTACTGCCGTTGATGTCATTATGCACTTTAAAGAGTCCCCAACCTCAATCCCTGTACTGCCGTTGATGTCATTATGCACTTTAAAGAGTAATCCCTGATGGTTAGGGATCAATCCTCATTTTTGTGGCTGCTGGTTGAGCACTGCCAAATGCCGCAGTGGGTTGGGAATGGTCATGCTTATTTACACAGCTCAATAATTTCATAAATGCCTTCCTGGAGGTTATCTTGGAGAGAAAACACATGGCTAATTAGCATATGTCTTCCCCTTGGAATGCCTCATTAGCATTCAGTGCAGCCTCGGGACCAACCCTTTGTGGTGCTGCATGTTTTTGTGTTCAAGGACCATGCAGCACTGTGCAAGGGCAATTGCTGAATTGGGGAAAGGTACAGCAGTTTCTTCTTGAATCTCCCAGAGTGTGCGGGTAATGTTAAGTGTGATTTGGGATTGCAGTGTTGAGTGTTTGGAGATACAGAAACGTTTTGATATTGTGGTGGAAGTGCACCTGTGAGTGTTTGTGGGTTAGGGTTAGAATATGGGTAAAGTAATGGGATGGATTTAGTGCTGTGCATTTGTGATGTTGTATATTGTGTGTGCCTGAGTGTCCTGTGTAGTGCTAGTGTTACAGAAAGAGTTTTTCAAAGGTAACACATACAATTGGGGTTAGGGGCAGGGTAAGACTTAAGGTTAACACACATTAATAAGCACCCCTGTCCATCCTTGCAAATATATGCAATCCCTACCTGCAATCCCAATCCTACATCTTACCTTAGAAACAAAAACACTTTCTGTAACACCACCACTATTCACCTAAAGTGCATTTGAATTTAGTGGTAGGATTTTTCACTATGAAATCACAAAAGGAAACTTTTTATTTTTTGATGTTTTGGATTTTTCAGTATGCTGATTTTCAAAAGTTGATCACCTGTTTTTTTTTTTGTTTTTGTTTTGATGCTTGTGGATTTTAATGAATCAGCATAAATTCATATATACTCACACAGATACTCACGCACATACACATACATATGCATGTGTGTATGTGTGTGTGTGTGTGTGTGTGTGTGTGTGTGTGTGTGTGTATATATATATATATATATATATATATATATATATATATATATATATATACATATATATGTGTGTGTGTGTGTGTGTATCTATCTATCTATATATATATATATATATATATATATATATATGTATATACTTCACAAGCTAGACATTTTAAAACTTTGAATTGCAAATGGTGAAGACCATAAGATCGAAGTTTTGAAAGTTCAAAATTGTAATAGAAAAAAATAAAAACAAAATTTTTTTTTATGTTTTTGCAAGGGCCAAGCCCCCCTGTACCCCCCACCCCCTGCACCCCCCTGATAAATAAATATACCAACTCCGAGATCGCACTACAGTGAGGAAAATGGTAAGTTTCCAATCTCGCGCTGTACAGCGATCTCCATTCAAAACGTTTAAAGTTTCAAAACTTGGAGCTTATGGTCTCGATCATTTGTAATTCGAAGTTTTGAAACTTGGAGCTTGTGAAGGGAATCCAGCTCTCTCTCTCTCTCTCTCTCTCTCTATATATATATATATATATATATATATATATATATATATATATATATATATGGGTTTAGGACATTTCACTGAAACTCAAATGACTGAACACAAATCACTGAAAGTACAATTCACTGAAACACATTTCACTGAAAGTTATATATCACCTTTTCCCCACTGTAGTGCGACCCTGGAGTTAGTATATATATATATATATATATATATATATATATATATATATATATATATATATATATATATATATATATATATATATATATATATATATATATATGTGTATAGTAAGGAGGTGTGGGGGGCGTATATTATATTATGTTTGGGAAAAGTAATATACTGGAATAGCAAGTAGCCATGTATATAGTTCAAATATTTAAAATATGTGGGGGGCTACTCCCCCCCCCCAAATGTGGTGCCCCCTCACACCTCTTACTATATATACTAACCCCAGGGTCGCACTACAGTGGGGAAAAGGTGATATATAACTTTCAGTGAAATGTTTTTCAGTGAATTGAGCTTTCAGTGAAAAGTGTACACTAATTTGACTTTCAGTGAAATGTGCATTCAGTGAAATGTCCTAGACCCATATCTATTTATCTATCTATCAATCTATCTATATATATATATATATATATATATATATATATATATATATATATATATATATATATATATATATATATATATATATATATATATGAATACATATAGATAGATATAGGTATACATAAACACACACACACACACACACACACACACACACACACACACACACACACACACACACACACACACACACACACACACACACACACACATACATATATGGGGGGATAGAGAAAGAGAGGGCAGTGTCACTACTGATGAGATCACATCTGTGATGCCATTTTTCATCCTTACTGTATGTTTTCTGTTTTTCCAGATGCTATGCAGCCTTGGACTAATGTTGTGTGAAGGGTGAAATCTCTCATATGGAAGGTGCAGGGATGAGAGACTTAGCCTCCTATAAAAAGTGATTTTATTTATTTTTTGGCACCCATAGTTTCACTGGGTAAGCACTGTGAAGGGTTTGACTCTTCTAGTCTACTTACATGGAGTGTGCCATTGACTAGTCATAGTAGAGTAAGTCTATGAGTTGTTAAAGAGATGATTATGTGTTCCAAGGTTTGATTCCCCTGCATCCATCTGCCTATTATGTGACTCTGAGCAAATTTCTTAACCAGACACTGCTGTTTGGGCTGAGTCTGGAATAGGTTCATGGGGATCGGAGCTCTGCTCTAGCTAAGAAATATAAATAAAAAAATGAGATAAAATGAAATCTGTCATGCAATGCTGCTAAACATGTGCACAGGAGCATGTGTGTGTGTTTGTATGTCGGTGTGCATGTGTGCACATGTGTGCAAGTGTGTATAGAAATGTATCTATTGATTCCTTGAAATTAATGTTATGATTCCATAGAGGAATAAATGAAATACCTAACATGGTAAAATATTTGACTAAAGGCGATGTCTTAAAAATGTCAAAACCCTATTTACCACGGATCATTTGAGAACTACTAACAAAGGTCTTTGCCAGAAAGAAAAAAAAAAAAAACCCACAGTTTATAGGTTAAATTTTGTTGACAGTTCTGCATATCTATTGTCAATCATTAAAACTTGTCTTCTGTAGTGCTCACTTGTGTGGCATGGAGGGATAATACCCTAATGATGGCCAAGGTAGTCCAAACTTAAATACTAGATTCTGTGCTGCAACAGCTGGGCAGTGGAGGGTAGGAGTGAATGGCCAATGCAAGCTCACCTTTCTTGAGGGAGGACTGACTGACCATTTTTGGCAGGATGATTGCCACTGTGCAAACAAAGGATTGTATAGTATTAGAACAGCTAGAACTCAAGACATGAGCTTGGTGATCCCATGACACTGATTGTAGTCCTAATAAGATTATGGACAGAATGCACACACGTATGCTTGTAGAAGACGTAGTGCCTCCCTCAATGATACCGGTTCTCACATCAGCTACTAGAGGCAGGGTTAGGTACTCAATAGAAATGTCCTCCTTGCCTAGATGTGTTTGATGGCACAAACCACCTCCATGACTGCCTGGATGACATCCAATCTGGATGGTTGTCACCTCAGTGCTGGGGACAGAGAGGAAGGAGGTAGCTCAAGACCAATAAAGGAGATCAGTGTTTGGCAGGTATTGAGGCAAAAAAAAAACAACAGGAAAAAATGACTTCAGTGCTGCTGGGATTTATAAAAGCAGAAATCATTTAACAGGTAACTGAATGACAAGCTTCACATATGCTCATCCTCTTTCTGAGTAGGACACTGAATTGAGTGACAAGTGTGCAAAATGCATAGTTGTTTAAAACTAGATGTTATACTGAGGTTGTTCTACTATAAGACATTGTCTTCCCCCTAGGATGCAGCAGCCTTTGAGATGGTTACTGTGACACCTGTGCCCTGGTCCTGCAATCAAGGAGCCTCAATCATTACCACTAACACCAGAGAGGGCATCTCATATATGAAGAAAGGATAACAAATACACTCAGTAAAGTGCAATTTCCCTTAAGAGCACACAGAGACCACAGTCAGTCTGGGGCTGGTCACTCCCTTGCTCTCCAGGTCCCCAGTAAGACTCCCCACTGGCACAGCTATAGGGTCCAGATCTCAGCCTAGTGGGCAAGCTAAAACCTCTAGCACTCTCTCTGTCCAACCAGTGCTTCGTGTCCCTGCCCAAGTAGCTGACACACACACATGCACTTTGAGATAAGAGTTTATACAACCACACAGACATTCCCGGGGAAGGCTGGCACAGGTTCTCCACCTGTGCCCCTTTCTCCCAGACTATACAATAGTTCCACTGGCCACCACCCACTAATATTATCAGCTACTCAAAGGCCCTTAAAGGGGTGTCCAATTATTACTGTGCAATATTATTATCCAATTGTTAGATGTGACTAAACAGTCAAAGCTTATTTGGAGTGACTTGGACAGTAAACTCTATAAATATGCAATGTACTCTAGAGCTTAAATTATCTCTACACAAACCAGCCACAGTTAAAGGTTTTAAAATATTTAATAATAAATAATTAAAACCACAAGACAATACTTTCTACTACACAGTGCTAGTCAAAAGAGTTCAGGGATCATACAGAAATACTTAAAATAAATCAGTAGTACAGTTCTGACATCACAGAAAAACAGTCTAATCTTAATAGTTCCTAGCTAATCTAAAATAAAACACAACTCTAAGATAACTTACATAAGAAAACAGGCAGAGTGATGTGAATTGGATGATCGAGACAAAAATTCTTAATGCCTTCTGATTCTCTCTCCCCGGGATTCATGAAGCTTGCGCCAGGCGCAGGCATAGCGTAGGCGGTATAACGCCAAATATGGCCGTCGAGCGATTCAGGTACGATCCAATTCCACGTGCACTACCGGCATACGCCAGAACTGCACAGCCCCCGACGTAGGTATGCTAATCACCCCATGTGCAGTGTCGCACCATGCAAATGAAGGCATATAGTGATTCATGAAGTGGTGCAGGCGTAGCGTAAGCCCACGGAAATGTAAACCAAAAAACACGGTTTACATTTTCCCAAACAGAACATCGGAGCTATGGAAGACGGCCAGAGCCAGGTATCACAACGTTAACATATGCCAATGGCGAAATACACAGCCAATGGCATAAGAAAAGATGCACAACACGTAAATAACAACATTTAATGTCATGTCCACAGTAGCACAGCACAACCGCAGGACATGTGTGCGGAAGCTGTAACATAAAGAAATAATATAAAAATGTCATAAAATCGCAACATAATAGAAATCAGGTTTACAGCATAATACACAATGGTAGGCATGGAACACCACAACCAAGGTGCAAGGGTTGCTAAGGGCCTGCGATAGTGTTCGGCTTGGTAACTATGAATTAGTAGTCAATGCCATGCAAATGAGGCAGATAATACTGAATCGCAAATGTCCCGCCGGATGAAGGTTGTACCATACGGCGCAGCGGTATAACACCAAGGAGTGGCTCAGAGGAGATACATGACATCAGCAGAGGGGTGTGCCACCGTAGCAGTAAGCACATTGGAGCATTGCAAATCTGGCCTGTCCGTTGCTAAGCAAAGCTGCAGGACAGGGGTGGGGAGGAATCGTTTAGCTGAGAGCACACATGGTGCCCAAAAGCGCATGTGTACGAGGATGAAAACATGCCCAAACCCCAGTAATCGGACGCACGTGTCACAAACAATAGCAGAAACAGGAAGGTCAGGGGAAGAATAGAAGGAAATGCGGAAGTAGGGTAATTGGAGTACTAATGAGCAATCAGCACCAATCAACCCACGAAGGCCAATCGACGGCAGCTGACAAGTCTGCTTGCAGAAACCTGCAAAACAGGATAGGGGAGGCATTGGAATGCAAAGAAAGGAGGGGAGGTATTGGATTGCAAAGATAGGAGACCTGACACAGCAGAGCAAAGCAAACCGACAGCAGACCGGCAGTAGCACACATAACGCAAGATGTGCCAGGTCCAGGAAAGTACAAATGAAAGTAGGCTGCAGGATGCACGCCAGAAAATGGTAGGTGCAACGTGCAGAAATGTAAAGGGAAGGTCAAGAGGTAATCCACGGCAGGCAAATGTAATTCAACACCAAAGGCACCACAATAGTAGTTCCGGCAGTAAAACACATAAGATAACCTGTAGCTACGATCGTACATACACACCCTATGACATCATCGGTGTTCACAGCACAATAGTATAAAGTGTGAAAGCACCCAACACACACCTGTGTATTCCCAAACACCGCACCATAGGTGTAAACACATGGGAACTTTTAAAATGTACATGTTGGGAGCTGCCATAGCTGTGATTCATCAGCATGTGTTAGAGACTGACGGTGTTGTGGAGGATGATGCCGACAACCACCGCAGGCCTCGGAGGAGAAGGAGAGTGTTCAGACCAAGGGTAACCTACCAGGGTCTACATGACCTGGAGATAGTGGAGCGTTACAGGGTGGACAGGGACATCTTACAGCAAATAGTGGAGCTGTGCCGGCCATGCCTGAGAACCAGAAACAACAGAGGGAACCCATCCCAGTGGACACGAAGGTATGTGTAAGCCTGCGAATACTGGCCACAGGTACCTTTCAAAGGCCAACTGGAGATATAATGGGTATCTCACAGGCATCAGCATCCAGGGTACTACACCAGTTCCTGGATGCCATGTTACCACATGCCAATGAGCAGATATACTTCCCCAGAACTCAGGAGGAGTTGGCCAGCAATATGCGCCACTTTCACCATGTGGCACAATACACGGAGGTACTGGGTGCGATAGACTGCACGCACATACAAATCAAGTCACCACCCGGTGAGCAGGGTAGGCGCTACATAAACCACAAGGGATTCCACTCCATCAACTGCCAGGTCATGTGCAATGCCCAGGGCATTATCATGGATGTGTGTGCTGGCAGCCCTGGAAGCTACCATGACTCCCATATCTGGCATGCCTCACAGCTGTATCAGGTATTTGTCAGGGGGGACATCCCACATGGCCATCTCGTGGGGGAATGCTGGCTATGCACTGGAGCCGTGGATGATGACTCCCATCAGAAATGCACACACACCCATGCAAGAACGCCATAATGAGGCACACGCACAAACCAGAATCATCATAGAGCGTGTGTTCAGGATGCTGAAATCATGGTTCCGGTGCTTGGATACATCTGGTGGAGCCTTGCAGTACTCTCCAGGCACGTGTGCCCACATCGTCATAGTATGTGCCATGCTACATAATATGATCCTGCGGAAGCAGCTGCAGCAGGGACAAAATGGTGAAGGCCCTCATAGCCCACCGCAATTGCCAAGGCCATTACAGGCACAGAGGGATTCAGACCATGAACACACTGTGCCAGCCCCAGTAGGCAGATGGAGGCATGCCCAATATGCCTACACCTTGGCAAAGAGGGAATGCATAGCACATACTCTGACAGTGTAGGCCCCTACGGACTGACACCTCTCCACCTGCACACACAGTAAAATGGATGGCACACAAACATGACCACCTGTAAATTGTAATGTATAGGTGGCCCAATGTGTGACTCCTACATAGGCAGCCCTCAAACATTGTAAACACAACAGCCAGTGGAACACGGAATGCCAACACCTGAACAGTACATGAGCCTTACAGCATATGGTGGTGCTGTGTGCCTGTCATGTTCCCCACCAGATATATATATATATATATATATATATATATATATATATATATATATATATATATATATGTACACATATGCATATATATAATACAGATAGAAAGGGCAATAGAGGGATATATGGTGATATAGATGGATTCAGCGATATCTGCAAATATAATAGATAGTTCAACGACATTCATAACACCTTGGAGGTACAAATAAATAGGATACCGCCAACCATGGAATGTGTAACATACCGACATGCGTAACCACGAGGCTGAAAGACCGATAGAACACAGTACCGGAACAGTACATCCGCGAGTAATAGTATGATGATATGAAGGGACAGTTAGTCACCGCTGCCGGTGTCGCGGTCCACGTAGGTACTGTGTTCAACTGTGTCTGTGAGTGCCGTAGTCTGTGTAAGTGTGCGTTGAGGGTGCCGTGTGCATCTCTGTGTGACTGTAATGTGTGTGTGTGTGTGTCTGCAACATGTGTTTGTTAGTGCCAAGTCAGAGGCAGATCAGTACGGTAGGTGTGGGTATAGCTAGCCGTAGGCATACGGTTACTACCTGTCCCACAGTAGGAGGGACAGCCCCACCCTGGGCAGGTGTGTCCTGACATAAAACAGTACAAAGGGCAAATGTCCGAGATGGTAGGACATAAATATGTCCCATATATAATGTAACAGTCGTATGTAATAGTTATGCCTGTATGTAAGAAACGTAAATGTTACATGCAATATGATAAGTAGCCAAAGTCACACAACAATAGGTATGTAGTGAGGATAAAAGTATGTGCTAACCTGTGTACTGACCGTGGCTATGTGTTGGCCTGTAAACACCGCTGTGTGTCCCGCAGGTGTCCAACAATGACCATATGAAAAGGTGGCAACCCATGGCAAACAGGCTCTTTTAACAACACAACCACAATGACTGCAAATATCTGGGACAGAAATACAAGGGATAGCTGTCACTTACACATATCCCTTGATATATCGCCGCAATTACAGAGGTATACAAGTAGCAAGCTCACCTGCAGACGATATAGAAACCAATTAACAATGGCCCAACGTACAATCCCGTAACATAAGTCTACTAACTGTTAGCTCTCTAATTAGGGACGGAGCCCACACACATATATATGGATTATGTAGAAATGCAAGGCCCACAAACCTGTATATGCTACGTACACCCACCGACATCCCCCACACTAGAAACTAAAGCAATACAGACTGTAATAGCAGCACAAACATCCAGTCAGTCAATTACATCTGCAGAACCCTCAACATACCGTGAGAGACACAATTAAAGGCGTCATGCAAAATTGCAGGCGTTGTATAATGGAACAAACAGCCATGTTACAGGTTTTGTTTGCAATACTCCATTATCACACGTTGGGATGACAGGTACACCCACATGTTGAACCAAATACTCTACCTGTCACACACAATCCACGGGGGACATGAATCCAAACTATACTTGTCTCCATGCATAGCAGTTGCAGTTACACATAACAAAACACAATACAGACCGTCTCCCCGAAGGTAGGGCAAATAGGCAATGCCCAAGTGGAGAATCCAATTATACCCCACTGTTGCTGCGTAATTGGTGAATGGAGTAGCTGCACAGCTGATATGCAAGTAATTAGTCACTCAGGAACACCAATTGGCGGGATGAATCCACATGTTACAGGTATCGACGTATATAAGGATGACTTGCCAGACATTCAAACCGTATGCTCATACCGAATACCAGTTGAAACACTGTGAGAGAGATAGAAACGAAATGCCGTAAGGACAACAAGGTATGTAGAATGCCCGATATGTAAGGTTATGTATAGCATGATCTGTATTAATTAGTTTTACTGTATGTATAGCCTGGTTTGCATTAATTAAACGTGTCCGCAATGCATAAAGTGGGGAAAGGTATTTATGTACTGATGTCTTGCTGAGCATACTAACGCTTGTAGAAACTGCATCCAGCAGTGGGACACAAGGTACACAGCACAGACACCACAAGGGATGCTACATGAGGGCGTTAAACAGAACAATTCCATACAACCCGCCGTCAGTGGTAGGGTATGTCCAACAAGGACGTGCCATAGCAGGGGATAGTATATGTTGATATACTGTCACAGCACGCATGTGTATGGGCATATAACGTTAATGACATATGTAAGGTGGTCCCGCTGTGCAAGTATGCTTTGCATTATGGGATACTATGTGAAATATGTGTAATGTATAGTATTATAGGTAGATATGACAGATATTCTACACAGCATAACAGGCATATCATGCATACCACAGGTATTGCCTATTGGTATGTACAATAACAGGATACATATGGCCTGTAGGTATGGGACATAGTAATAGCATGATAGCTAATCTAAATGGAAGGGCTACCAAGTAACCATGCACAAAGGACATGTAATAGCTTCACAGGTGCATAGTGGGGTACTATGCAGTCTGGCAAGTCCATGTGTAAGCACAACTACAGTGTTCACACTAGTGGCACCTCTCTAGGGTAGTGTCCTGTGAACAGCAGAGCCAGGTGTCACCTGCACCTCTGCACAGTACAGCCACTGCAGTGATCCCAGGCCTACATGTGTCTCCCAACCACCAAGGGAGGTATCACATGAACAGTGCTACTGAGTGTCCCTGCGTGATGTACATAGGACTTATGTTCCAAAGCATGGTGAGTGTCCGGTTTGGGAATGTAACCCACAAGCACATCCCACTCATTGTGGCATGTGTGCACATATCCATGAGCATGTTGCTCACAGTGGCCTCTGCTTATGTCGCGTATGAGGAGTATATCCATTAATAATGTTGTGGACATGGGCCCTGTCTGATCAGCAGAGGTCACCCCTGAGTATGTAGTATGCAAATGTGTACACATGTGGTGTCCGTAGTGCAGCCGCATATTTAAACTGTCGTAGCTCAGTAAACGTCATGGCGTGTTAATGTTGTGGCATGTAAAGCTGTAGCTGTTGTGTAAGGTACACCCTAAATGGGGTGGTGTACCCTTGAATGTGTGTAGATGTCTTGAGTTCAGAGGTACAATGGGTGCCTATGTACCAGCTACACACCCAGTACAGATAGGTGTGGCCACGTAGAAGGATATCCACGCCACAGTGGCAATATGGTAATCACAGGAGTGGGTGCGACATATGTGTGTACTGCAAACATGTACAATGTGATATGTATGTAGGGGACTACCATCCATGTGATAGTCAGTGGGTGAATGGTGTAATGCAAAGGTGATGTGCATGCACCTTGTGTCATGCAGCTTGATGCCATGATAGTCATATTATGTATCTGTCACAGCGACACCCGTATGGTTGGAGTCAGTATCAGCTGGTGGAGCAATCATGGCACTTGGTATGCAGGGGTTTGAAAGC
This sequence comes from Protopterus annectens, assembly GCF_019279795.1. NCBI lineage: Eukaryota > Metazoa > Chordata > Ceratodontiformes > Protopteridae > Protopterus > Protopterus annectens. Next base: position 1,319,756,087 of record NC_056747.1, on the reverse strand, counting down.
TAGGCAGGGAAAGTCCCATGTGCTAGCCTGTTCCACAGGGAAGCATATACTGAACATGAGGGGCCCTATGACTGAGGACCGTGGTATGCCAAATGTACCTGACATGTAGTAGGTACTATGGTATGCTGGCCTCACTGTGTGTCCTGTCCATGAGCCACATAGCATAACATCCTGAGACACAGGGTACGATGTGCAGGTGGATGTGTATGTTGTCAATACCAGAATGGGGAATGGTGCTGAAAGGCAATGAGAGGACAATGTAGGATGTGTGGACTCCCGTACCATCAGCAACTGCCCTGGTAACTGTATGAAAGGAGTCCACCATGTGTAGGGGCCATGCTCTGGCCCTAACAAGCCCAACCCGGTGGCAGCAAAGGACGGAGCCCAACAATGTCTCTGTGAATGGCGTCCTTGATGATGTGCCCCATAGCCATGCAGAACAGTCCAGTCAGGTGTGTAGGACTATAGTCCCACTCGTGCAATGTGGTGCCACCTGTGTGTAGTGTGATAAATGCTGCTGTGTGCCATTCAGGGGCTACAATGTCTGAAACAAGGCTATTACTGAATATGGTGGCCTAGTGGGGAGACATGTAATTCAGAGGTTGGTGGACATCACAGCCTGGGACGTTGGAAGGTGACATGGGGCCAGTGTCCCAGGACATATAGAGTGTAGGTCAGTACTGTGTAGGTGTGACCACAGGGACACCACAATGTTCATGTATGGATTGCGGCCCTGTAGTGAGTGAGAGGGTGTAATGTCAGCATTGAATCCATCCTCCAGCATGTTGGCAACAACACCTGGGTCTGCAATGTTCCTGAGTGACTGTTGTATGTGACAGCAGATGTGGGTGTTGCCATCGACTACTGATATACCACCATAATGCCTGGTGGTACACCCCGGAATGTGTGGCAGTCATGTTTACGTAGCTAGTCTTGGAGTATTTGATGAGGGACCCTGTGACACCACCACGGCTGACCAGTGAGCCACCCACACATGGGAATGTACACCACTGTGCAACAGCCTACACCTGTTGTTGTACATCATATGTCCATGGAACATGACCACCAGAGTGGCGTCTGTTATCTGGTGTGTACCATCATGGCTCTGTGTGGAATAGCATGATCCATGCAGTTGTGTACATGCTAATGAAGTGCACTGGGGTATGTGTCAGCATTTGTATGTGCATTGTCCATCTGCACGGGTGTCATGATGTTAACAACCGCTGTCAGCAGACGTCTGTAGTAGGTGTTGTAGTACTCATGTACTGTGTATGCTGTGATGGGTGTGTTGCCGGGATGTGGCTAACAAAGTTGATTAGCATATGTTCGGAATCCACCAATGAGGGGATAACCCCAGGTGTGTAACACCAGTCACATGGTGGTAGTGTTCATGCCAAGGGTAATGTAGGTCTTGGAGGTGGTGTGTATGGGTTGACCCAGCAGAGCGGAGGTATGACTCATGGATGTGTCGGTACATGAGTGGCTATCCCAGTGAAGTGTGGGGTAGTGTCAGTCACACATCAGTAGTAGCTGTCTGAGGCCCACTGTCCACTATACCAACATAGAAGGTATGTTACCCGTGGGGTATGATGTTGACTCTGTCACTTGTTACAATGTGTATAGCGGTCCCGGACACAGTTAGTTGCACGTGGAGCACCTCTGATGCATTGTGCTAAGTAACTTGCCAGGATGTGTGCAAAACATAGTGGGATATGGGAACCCCTCAGCTGTGGGTGTGCCGGTCCAGGTATGTGCCTGAAAGGTATGGTCTGTCTATAACCTGTCATTGCAGGTGTGCTCTGCAGAGCCTAGAGGCAGGTCCCAGTCACTGCAGAGATGTTTGAGTGGTGCATTATAAGGTGTGCCTTGCCTGCGTGCGTCACAGAGGAAGATGCAAGCATTGTGTCACATGACCCCATGTCTTGCCTGCCAGTTACCGCCCTGCTGGTGACAGTTATTGGAAACTGTGCAAGACAGGCAGTATAGAAGCAGCAAGTGCCTTACATGTGAGCTGTACTCCCAGGGCTGACAGGTGCAAGTCATCTGTGCCACAGCATTGTGTTTGACCAGGTCAGTCATAGCGGACAGATACCAGATGCCTGTGGAATGACAATAGGAGCATAGGCAACTGTTGAAGTGACACAGTCAGTCATTGTACAGTGGTATCGTGTCCAGACGAATGCAAAATGCTCCCCAGGGCTTGGCCCACACCCTCAGGGCTATAAGACTGGTGAGCTATTGCATGTCCCTGCACACGTAGTCTGTGAAGTGGCATCACAGGGCAGTCACACTAACATGGAGAATGACAGTCATATCGTACCTGGTGAGGTGTGGCATGGGTGCATAGGTTATGTTGCAGAAGCAGTTACCCGACAGCAAGATGTAAGCGACTAACGCCTTGTGTAGCCTGCTGTGTGGAACTGCAGTGTGACTCCCTACAGAGTCATCTATGACTGGTGTGTTGTGAATGTTATAACTCACTATTGGCTGTATGTGATGGGCACACATGAGTCTGTGGGCTATAAGCTGGTGATGTTGTCTTCCATGATGGGGGCTACCTCTGGTGCCTACAGTGAGTATGGAGACGTACTGCACAAGTTGTCCTCATAGGTGTGGCCAGTGGTGTAGATCATGTGAGACTATGTGATGGGTGGGGTGTGTTGCGAATGTTACACATCCCCAAATGACTGTCAGGTGCAGTCAGGGTTGGTGACAGCATTACCCCAGCCATAGCTGTCAACCTCCTGTCCCCAAACTGAGGAACATTAGCCCTCATACTGTGTGACAAATGGGCAAAACGTGGAACACTTACAACTGGCTTACTAACAGCTTCAACTAGGAAGGGCATATGATGGCTAAAATAGGCTGGTTTTACGTATAAAAAGATATTCTAATGAATTAATATGATTCCCATCTATTTAGCCATGGCTAGCAGGTAAACAATTTACAACAATGAATGTGTGACAGACCCTTCCAATGTGGAACCTTGAGGAACATGCACCTTTTAGAACCCCATATGAGGTACGTTCCTCGTAATGAGGTACACCTGCGAGCTATGCCCCCAGCACGGCTGCAGAAGTGCATCCCCCACAGGCTGTAGTGCCGTATGTTGGGAGGTGAGCATTGAATGTGTACATGAGACAATTGCTCTATTGCCACATGTACGACATATCCCTCATATAGACAGGCAGTAGCACTGGTACGTGACAGTTGGACATGCCTGTATATACAACCATGTCCCACAGGATATGTGCGTTACGTGTGTACAACAGCTGTTGTACCATAAGCAAGCTGGGAAGTGTAGGACAGCCAGTGTACCTGTGGGAAATGGTGTGGAATGGGTGCTATAGTAATCAGTAGCTCATGACATGCTCACAAGTTCTGAACAAGTGCCTAGCATGACCATACAATACAGATAGGGTGTTGGATAATATCAACCCACAAGTGGTGATGACAGTCAATTAGGGTGGCACCGCACTATAACCCTGCTGAGTATGGTGTGCATGTCCATGAACCATTAGCACTGTAGATGTTAGCAGTACAGATGTACAAGACAGCATGGATATTTGATTACAAATACCTTTGCATGTCACAGGAGTGTTCCACCAGTGGCCTGTTGACAGACTCACAACTACAAAAGGTGCAAGAGTGACATGTGCACAGCACACCAGTGCCAGCTACAGTAGAACAGGGTTAATGTGTTGTACCCCACCCTCATTGTAGCCCATACCACACAGACAAATGTTAGGCATCTGTGTATGTAAGGCTGTGAATGGCCATGACCTATCAGTATAGCTGTGTCAGTGTTGTGAACAACATACAGAATGGGCTGTGTGGGTGAGGTGTGTGACATATGTGCACAGTCTGATGGATGATACCAGCAGTGTCACCGCTAGGTGAACATCCCTGTACCCATAAACTACTACCTAGGCTGTGGTCAACATTATGGACACTGTGTAAGGGATGGTGCTGTGCAGTGCACCCCCCAACATGGTGATGTCTCCAGGCCCCTTAGGTAGTCATATGAGGTACCCATTTCATGTCAGGGTGCCATCCATGAGCACGGAGATCACTGGACAGGCATATACAGCACTGTGGTGACCAATATTGGATCACATACCACCTGTAAGGGGTAATGGCTATGCATGGATGTGCGATACCAGCCTTCACAATCCTCACCTCCACTATGCAGCATGCTGTCTACCTTGCAGAAGGACATTTGCTACACCATGATGATGGACATGCTACATGTCCATATCCTGATCTATAAGACATATGTCATGGACAGCCACCGTCCTAATACTAGGATCGCCACAGGCTGGACAGATCCCTGTGCCATATATGTGACATACTCCCGCCATACCATGCAACCCTGTCCATCAAAGCTGCACATGTCATCCCAGTCATACATGGTGAGATGGCCGCATGGTAGATGTACTATCAACTGACTGGATCAGTAATGTGGCACTGATGCACCTTGCGGTGGCACAATGGCTGTCTTGTACAGCTTGGAAACTGTGCCCGCACATGCTATGGTTGATAACCATCCCTGCGAATGTCGTCTGACTAGCCATTGTCCCATGTCTATCACATGTGCAATACAGGCGATCCGTGGCAGGATGGTGAACAGTTGTACAGTGCTGTGTAGATGTATATGGCAAAACACATGCATGTACAGGTGTCCATGCGTATGTGTGCATTGTCACTGCTCAAGTCCATTACGGCTGTGTCTGTGTTGATATGTGACATATACACAGCATCCAGGTCAACAGTAGTACCGTGGACACATCCAGGCATGTGCAGATAGGTAAGAACACAAGTGCAGGCAAATAGACATGCCCACAGCAAGACAGCATTTACATGGAGTATGAACACTGTAATGAGGTGACACACATATATGGTGATGATATCCAATGCATAATGGGTGTGACATGTGTGACACAAACACGTCAGTCATGTCAGTGTCATGATGCTTTGCAAAGATAACTGTGCAGATGTAGTAGATGTCATAGAAATGTATGTGCAGCAGTATCTCTGTACATCTCTGAAACTGTGACCTGTCACCATCATTATGTCTTACAGATAATGCCCCGTACACGCCTCCCAGCATACACCGCCAGGAGGATGATGTCCTCATCCCACAGCTCCATGACAACTATGACTTGTTGTTCAGCCATGTGCCACAGCATGCCCAGCAGCGGGATGACCTGTGGCAGGATCTACGCAGGAGGGTGAACGATGTGGGTGGCCATAACTGCACCTACCAGCAGGTGCGCAGACACTGCATGGACTTGATACGACATGCAAAACAGCGTGCCACTGCAATCGCCAGGGAACAAGGTGGAACAGGTGGTGGGCCACCAACCCAGCCCCACTCACACACCGAGGAGCTACTGGCCAGTCTGGGGACACCCAGGGAACAGCATCCAGAAACACTAGCTGCCATCGTGGAGGTGGGTGTCTCCCAACCAATGAGCCTGGAGTTGCCTGGTAAGTCAGTACTGCACATATGGCTATTATATCCCATGTAGTTGCATGTGTCACTGTACATTATGTGAAGTAACAACATATGCAAGGTATGTGGACACACATGCTGCATACTACAGTATGCTACGTTGTGTATGCACACATGTGCATACTATATGCTATTACACAGGTGAATGTGTTCACATGCACAGTGCAACCTGTGGCTGTCATACAGTCATGGATAATGTTCATACTGGTGTGTCACCCCTATACAGGTACCTCTGGCGTGCCGCACAGACATGAGTCCGTTGCAGGTGAGACTGTCATCAGTATCAGGCATGTTACAGTGTAGATCTATTTGCCATGTGGCCAGTTAACACTTGCACACCTGATGTTTGTTCCAGTCACGATATGCAGGTCACACCACCCGTCATTCTCACAGGCCACCCATGTGCAATATATACAAATGTAATGATACACCGACTTGAAACCACAGTACTTGTCATTGCGACATGTGTGGTCAGCTGTGCATACAACGGTGGAGGTGTTCTACACTGGAGGCATATGTAGTATGCATTGGAACAACATGTGTGGTACGCACACAGTACCACACAGTGAGCTGTGTAATGGGCAGCCCACAGGTGTCACCATTGTGTCATATGCCCCTGCATTGGGTGCACACATTGTGATGTGCCACCTAACATGTCCCAGACATGTAGTGTTCTGTCTGCAATATTGTCACACTATCGCATGACCTATACCCCACATACCAAACATACAACCCGTTGTCTGCATAACCCTGTGGATTGTGACATATCTGACATCTATGGGTGTATGTCATATGGGACAACACAGACATGTGAGATAGATGCCCATCACACACAATTGGCTAACACATGTGCACACATGGCCATGGGGATGGCCAGAGACATGTAGCCACACAGTACTTGGGATGTGTATACACCCTGTTGCACATTGTCCACACATGGTCCAATTATAGCCTTAGTTGACCGATTATACAGTTGATGTGGTACACTGGACAACCTAAAAGCCTGTGCACAGCTACTGGAGGTGTCACTGAAGTCTACCATATACGATCTGTTGAACATCACGACTGTGTTGCAGTTAAGGCTATGCAATGTGTACATATTATGCATTCTACAGCAACATAGATGCCTCATGATGCCATGCAATGGCACAGTGTCTGTACTTCACACTGTATAGCAATGTAGATGGCTCACACTACCCTCCCATGCTCATGCACATTTGCTAAACATGCATTCTATCTGTAGGGCATACACACAACACTGCAATGTGACGCCCATTATGATGCTGTACATGTGTCAGGACACCATTGTGTCAGACATGTATGCATGTTAATGCACATGTCAGCAGATTACATGTCAAGGTCACGTCAGCCATGTGTACTGTTATCCTTGTCTGGGCCACATGGTGTATCACGGGAATGCATGCATACTACCATGATTGTGTGAACTGCATGGCTACTGATATGACACCTGCTTGCTGTAGTGTGCACCCCAGGGAGGTATGCTTACTAACACTATTAATGTCTGAGCTGCATGCCCTCTGCTGTATCGCAGGCATGCTGCATGCCATCTGACAAATCACATGCATGGTGTGTGTGTGTGTGTCTGTGTGTGTGTGTGTGTGTGTGTGTGTGTGTGTGTGTGTGTGTCTGTGTGTGTGTGTGTCTGTGTGTGTGTCTGTGTGTGTGTGTGTGTCTGTGTCTGTGTGTGTGTGTGTCTGTGTGTGTGTGTCTGTGTGTGTGTGTGTCTGTGTGTGTGTGTGTGTGTGTGTGTGTGTGTGTGTGTGTGTGTGTGTGTGTCTGTGTGTGTGTGTGTGTGTGTGTGTGTGTGTGTGTGTGTGTGTGTCTATTGTACTTTACAGTATTTCTTTGCATTCACAGGTGATGTAGGTGCGTTACCCTCCTGCGGTCCATCTGATGTTAGTGTCCCCACAGATACTAGCGGTGATGAACATATGCATGAGGTACAGGCAGGGTTGTCAGGGGCTGAATCTGTGCCAATGGTTACCATCCCAGCTATGTCCCCCTTTTCCCTGCACACAGTTCTGCTGCCAACACATACCGCATCACCAGTGGCCATAGAGGAAGGACAGTCAGCGTCTGTTAGCGTGGAACAGGAACGTGTGGTGGCTACAGAAGGTGTGTCTACACACCATGGTGTCAGTGTAATGACTGCAGATGTGCCACACAGGCATGTGGCTGGTGCTGCTCGTAGGAGGACCTCTGGCAGACATGCACCTGCAGGACAGAGCGCAGCAGCTGGTATCACCAGACGCATGTTCCAGACTGTAATGGCGGCACAGGCACGTGCTGAATGGCAGAACAGAGAAGGGCAGAGGCTGCAGAGGGCTGCTATCCATACCCTAAATGACAACATCCAGGCATTGGCAAATGCTCAACAGCAGATTGCTAATGTTCTGGATAGGCGATTAGGTGAAATGGTCGGAATCCTTGACCGAGGCATGGCAATCCACGAGCGGGAGCTGTCTGTGCTGGAACATCTGGTAGGAGTGAGGCGTAGGCCATGTGGACGTAGGCCGGCAACACCACCTAGTGTAGGTCGACGTGAGCATGCCACCTCACATGCCCGCTCCCATAGTGCTGGTAGCAGTAGCAGTGCAGCTGGTGCTGCGCTGTCAACACCAGGACACAGCAGGCCACGTGGACGTGGCCCTGGATGTTCTCAGTGGGGACACGGTTCCAGCGGACATGTGTCGTCGGACAGTAGCCACTCTGTACCTCCACCTGGTAGTGCCTGTGCAACCCCAGGCAGGCACAGGTCACGTGGCCATGGACGGACACAGTGAGCTGTACAACCTGCTCTGTACAATCTGGGGCTGTCAATTATACCTCGTGTAGGCCTCACAAATGGCAGAACTGTGTACACACATACACGCACACAGCAAACACAACTGTAGGGCTCCACAACATCCACATGCATTCTGCACAGACATGTCCAGTCAACTCACCGGCCCTTACACACACACATGATGTTATCCATTGGTGCAGCCTATGCCCCTGGCAAACATATCACCCTGTGCATATGATGAAGCCTGTGCCGCATCCCTGTCATCCACACCATCGGTGCAGGGTTATGCACAAATATTCTGATGCACAGGGTGAACAGCATAGTGAGAGGTGTATGTAATATTACCTGTGTATGCATAGTGAGGGATGTGTATGTTGCAGTGGTTGTGTGTGAATACTGAGAGATGTGTATGTGATATTACCTGTGTATGCATAGTGAGGGATGTGTATGTTGCAGTGGTTGTGTGTGAATACTGAGAGATGTGTATGTGACATAGGTTGTGTACTGTCGGCATGCACCGGTCATACCATGTAGTGCAGGTGCAGCATGCATTGTGATGTGTTCACGGTATGTGTCTCGGTTACATCTGTAGCACCATGTTGGTTGTGATACCCTGGTTCCCTCCTATGGTGTACTTGCATGTGCCTACAGGTAGCAGTGTTTGCAGTCCCCCACGTGTAACTGTGGATTGCTCACAGGCACGTCTGGCAATATCAGCATGCTACATGTACCCTCAACCTGACTGTTGGAAACACCAACATGACACAGATGTCCGCACATATACTGCACCTGACGCATGTGGTCAGTGCCACAGGCTACACTGGACAGAGACGTGACATACATAGCAGGACACATTACAGGTATGGTGACATGGTGCAGGGGTTGTACACAGCGGTCTGGCCAATGATGTTGTGAGGTGACACTTGGTAGCTGGAGGCCACACTGTGCAGCAGTAGGACCCTGTAACAGTATGGGAACATGGCCACATTCACGGGGTGTACACCACTATAACACACACCCCATAGTGTGCAGGTGGGGACCCTTGCCTATGTGGTCATCACCCTCACAGTACTATGCACCCACACAACGTGTCACAGAGAAGGAACATGCACAGGTAGCCAGTATGGCTGGGACCTATGGCATCAACAGGGTAGTGCAATGCATCACCATTACGGGTTAGTCACCACGTGGGGTTAGTGATCATTTCTCACCGTATATTAGCATACACCCTCACACCAAGCACCACACATACATACAGACACACACACACACTGTGGTGACCACACATGTGTATACGGACAGCCGACGTGTGTGATGCACCACACCGGCCGACGTCATGCTTCCCACACTGACGTATGTACAGATCTCTACAATGGTGTACAAGGATGTGTAACAACTGGGACATATTCCCTGCGATATGTGGCATCTCTGGTCACACATTCAGACACACATGGCAGTACTGGGAATTATACACCTGCCATATGATGACACGTTTGATAGACATGCAGCGGTATTGATTGCATTATGTGTACCAACGCTATATCTGGCAAATGTGCTGCTATATGCACACGGGAGGTTGTAGGTGTTACAGGTGCCATGTGACATATAGTTGGTAACACCTGACCGCTGTGTATGCATTATGTCAGCACCGTCACGTAACAGCGACATAGCGTACTGTTTGCACATGGCATGATAGGATGGTGTGTGACACAACTGTGAGCCACCCCTGCACACATACATCTACACAGGTGGTACACCATGTTATGTACACACATCCCTCCATATGTGCTGTTTGTATGTCACCGTATACAGGTGTCAATGATGGGTCTGCATTGCGACTGCATGTCGTAGGTTGGTGCAACTATGGTACGGACATCGGCCACTGCACATGCATGGTTGCTGCATGCACAGTACAGATGTCACATGTGTCTCCTGTTGCCATGTTTGTATGCATTGCTATTGTTGGACATGTGTGTTGACATACATAACACATGGACTGTGGTATGATATCACGGGTGTCACAGGCGACCAGTACAAGGGTATGTGTCCCGGTCAACATTGCTACCCCTGTAGTGTGGGCATTCAACAGACATGGGCCCACCTTCCATTCGCGTGTGTAGCATTGATTAGGCCACTGTTATGCACGAGGTACATCACAGGCTATGTATGTATGTGTTGTGTGTGCAGTCCATGCACACATCCACACAATCACATGTATGACATATCCAGACGTGTGTTCATTGGTGTACAGCAACAGTCAGGTGTCACAGCTGTGTAAGGGCCGTGGTATGTCTTGAGCCGACCTGTGCATGTATACTGGTATCATTGCAATGCATAACACCTGTTGGATCCCTGTTGGTACATGTGTACTCTGCACAGCTGGTGTACACCTCTGTACAGCCCAGTGGTCATGTGTCACATGGTGTTGTGGTACTGTAAGGCTGTGTAGTGCTGCACCGGCGACATGGTGCTGACTTGACAGCTACAGTGTACACTGCAGTGTGTACATGTGTGACCTGCACCTGTGACAGCTGTGATGGCAGCTGTGTGTGTACAGGTCACTGCATGTGTGACCGCCCTGTGCGTGAGGACAGTTATACCTTCCTGTGCCCTTCTGTACTGTGCCCTTCTGTGTATACACTCCATCTGCATGCACGACAGGCCTTTGCAACAGCTAAGTGTGTGAGCATGCCCAGTATGCTGTTGTGTAGATGGACACACAGTACAGTCCATGTACACAGTTGTGTAGATGGACACACGGTACAGTCCAATCTGAGACCTTCCGTGTTTACACTCCATCTGCATGCAAGACGGCCCTTTGCAACAGCTAAGTGTGTGAGCATGCCCAGTATGCTGTTGTGTAGATGGACACACAGTACATTCCACACTGCGCCCTTCCGTGATTAGACTCCGTGTGCATGCAGGATGGCCCTTTGCAACTGCTAAGTGTGTGAGCATGCCCAGTATGCCGTTGTGTAGATGGACACACAGTACATTCCACACTGCGCCCTTCCGTGATTAGACTCCGTGTGCATGCTAGATGGCCCTTTGCAACTGCTAAGTGTGTGAGCATGCCCAGTACGCCGTTGTGTAGATGGACACACAGTACATTCCAAACAGACGTGTGATACTAAGCGTGTGGGCATGGCCATTGACATCCTGTATAGCCATGGTGGTCATCCAGGCAACAGATGTCCATTTTCAATGTCACGATGGATGCCTACATTGAACACACTGGTTGCTGTCTCGAAGGGTGTACTGTCTGTGGCGCATCCCGTATCTATTTAGTGTTGTAGTGCTCCGTAGATATTTAGTTGGCCCGATGACAGCACTGCCGTGTTTGTCTATGTCTACCTTGGGACAGTAATATGCTTTCAGACTGCTCACTCTCTAAACATTCCCTATCGGCATCTTTGCCTTTGCGGATGATGTCACCCACCTAGAAGTATGCCTCTGGGAGTGCTGTGTTCAGTAATCTCGGTAGCGCATTCTGTAAATGCGTAATGCTGTAGTGTGATAAGGTAGTTAGGTGTATGTTCAACTCCCGGCCCTGCCAAGTGTGTGTGTGTGTGTGTGTGTGTGTGTGTGTGTGTGTGTGTGTGTGTGTGTTTCCAGCTGCCTGGGGACACAGTAATGCTTTTACATGCCTCACAACACATACATTCCCTATCGGCGTCTTTGCCTTTGCGGATGATGTCACCCACCTAGAAGTATGCCTCTGGGAGTGCTGTGTTCAGTAATCTCGGTAGCGAGTTCTGTAAATGCGTAATGCTGTAGTGTGATAAGGTAGTTAGGTGTATGTTCAACTCCCGGCCCTGCCAAGTGTGTGTGTGTGTGTGTGTGTGTGTGTGTGTGTGTTTCCAGCTGCCTGGGGACACAGTAATGCTTTTACATGCCTCACAACACATACATTCCCTATCGGCGTCTTTGCCTTTGCGGATGATGTCACCCACCTAGAAGTATGCCTCTGGGAGTGCTGTGTTCAGTAATCTCGGTAGCGTTCTGTAAATGCGTAATGCTGTAGTGTGATAAGGTAGTTAGGTGTATGTTCAACTCCTGGCCCTGCCAAGTGTGTGTGTGTGTGTGTGTGTGTTTCCAGCTGCCTGGGGACACAGTAATGCTTTTACATGCCTCACAACACATACATTCCCTATCGGCGTCTTTGCCTTTGCGGATGATGTCACCCACCTAGAAGTATGCCTCTGGGAGTGCTGTGTTCAGTAATCTCGGTAGCGTTCTGTAAATGCGTAATGCTGTAGTGTGATAAGGTAGTTAGGTGTATGTTCAACTCCTGGCCCTGCCAAGTGTGTGTGTGTGTGTGTGTGTGTGTGTTTCCAGCTGCCTGGGGACACAGTAATGCTTTTACATGCCTCACAACACATACATTCCCTATCGGCGTCTTTGCCTTTGCGGATGATGTCACCCACCTAGAAGTATGCCTCTGGGAGTGCTGTGTTCAGTAATCTCGGTAGCGCGTTCTGTAAATGCGTAATGCTGTAGTGTGATAAGGTAGTTAGGTGTATGTTCAACTCCCGGCCCTGCCAAGTGTGTGTGTGTGTTTCCAGCTGCCTGGGGACACAGTAATGCTTTTACATGCCTCACAACACATACATTCCCTATCGGCGTCTTTGCCTTTGCGGATGATGTCACCCACCTAGAAGTATGCCTCTGGGAGTGCTGTGTTCAGTAATCTCGGTAGCGTTCTGTAAATGCATCATGCTGTAGTGTGTTAGGGTAATTAGGTGTAAGCTCGATTCCCAGGCCTGCCAAGTGGGTGTGTGTGTGTGTGTGCATTCTCCCGTCTGCCTGGGGACTCAGGTTATACTTTTAGACGCTTCGCACCACGGATATATCCTGCTGACGTCTTTGTCTTTGCGGATGTTGACACGCACCTAGTAGAATGCCTGTGGGTCTGCTGTGTTTAGTAATCTCGGTAGCGCGTTCTGTAAATGCGTCATGCTGTAGTGTGATAGGGTAGTAATGTGTAAGTTTGATTACCAGCCCTGCCACGTCTGTGTGTGTATGTCTGTATCTCTCTCTCTCTCTATATATATATATATATATATATATATATATAAAATCTATTTTCTGCCCATAACTCTGCTCTTGCATGGACAGCTGACTGTTTCATGTATCGCATATTTGCATAGCTTTCACATACCAATGGGGTATGTTGCAAATCCCAACATTGTCCATGCAACGTCCATGTTATGGGCGGTGTTACACGCCCTTACAGGCGTTTGCTGTATATCTTGGCAGACATCTATCCTTGCTGTACTCTCACTGTACTCGTACACGCCGGAGGCTTCATGTATCATGGCCTAGTTTTGCTGTGTGTATGTCTATTTGTGCTGTGTGCATGGCTGTGGGTATGTCCCACTATCATCATTTGTAAAGGTGACAGCCCTATAGGTACTTCATGTAGACTGCTGTGTCATTTGACATGTCAGCACATACCTGCGGACAGTACTGAACATCCTACTGCAGCGCATTTCATACCTTCTGCGTTATCTTGCAGTCGATAATGCTGTTTCCTCACACATGTATCTGTTTCTGATCATACCACTCCACCTCCTAGAGCAAACTTCTGGACAAGGCCTTATCTGATAGTGGGACACATAGGGGCAGTATTGACATGTTGCTCTTACAAACGTAGATAGTTGACACAATAATAGGTTTTGCATTAGTATGGCTTTTCTGACAGATTTGGTGTCTTAATCACATGTTTGTCATTATTTCATGACTTCAGTTATCAGGAATGTGCCAGAATGGTACTGATGTTACGTGGAACACACCAAACATATGAGGCAGAACTCTGCACATTCTGCGTAAATCTGTACAGTTGCGGAGTATGTGTCTGATACAAGATATCAACTTTCTGACACCAATACACACACTGTATGGCGGCATCACAGGCCACATGCCATTACATTTATATTGCAGGACACACCCACCCAGAGTTGTATTCCTCACACAGGCCAACAGCTGCTTATCCACACTAATTAGTCTATCATGTACCGTATGTGTGCGCCGGTATTTGCGCTTTCCGTCAGTGGCAGAGCTCACGTACGAGTATGGGGGACTGGACATTGTTACGGTGACACTGCATGACACCCTGAGGGACACATTACTTTTGTGTCTATTAACCTTCCACATTGACATTCACAGGGCATACGTTGTCATTCACATTTGTCGGAGTACATGCGTATGACTTGTACATGTTTTCTCATTTGTCCTGATGTCTTTCTTCTCACCTGTCCACCTAGTATCACTAGTTCTGTACATGTATTTTGGACAGGTTACCTTCATACCCCTAACCTGTACACATTATGGGTAAACGCCCTGATGTTTGACCTTTGCCCTTGTTACATTTGTCATAGTAATGTGCCTTTCTGGTAAATTGCTGGCAAGGCATTACGAACTGTGCGGTTAGATAATAGTGACTGACATTTCCATTACATGATTAGTAACACTCATAACATTCATATTCCTGGCTACGCCAGCATTCTCACAATGTTCTGACTTTGTCTGGGGTATATCTAATATAGTCCCTATTTGTATTTCATGTACTATGCCTTAGTGCAGCTGTCTTATTCTGACAGTTTGCCAGTTATGGTTACCATCTTGGTCGTACGCATGTCCATCCATGATAATCGCCTACATGACACTGATATAGGGCCCTACATATTCCCAAAATGGTTTACGCAATATCCAGTGGATGGTTTGCCCCATTATTGAGAATATAGGCGTGTGCTATACCCACATCACTCCCATGAGGCGGGCCTACGAAATCTCTGCCAAACAACACCTAGGCCCATTTCTGCATACCCATGATTCCCATACCTGACAACCCTCTACAGTACCCATTACACATGTTTAATGTGAGCAGTACTGAAGTGTGGAGACACTTATATGCACTCCCCACTCTCCGGATATCAGTTCGTACGTCATACATTCTATCGACACATGTGTCATCACCCTTGCACCTGCTACTGTTGCATGTACAGCTATATCGTATTTGCTGAGGTCACTTATTTTGCGTCAATGTCGGTTGACACTACGTATGGATCAATTTTGGGGTCCTGCAATGGACACCTATATGCATGTTTAAAGTGTAGAACTTGCTGGACTGTCACTTTCTGGCCAATGGTTTGGAAGGCAGCGGTTTATTCACCTTTCGTGCATGTCTGTTTGTCTACCCATATTAGCTATAACGTGGCCTATTTATGTACATATGTCATATCTATGGGACATATGTCTGTTGTGTATACATATATACATGTACAATCCTCATTTCATAACTTGCTTTGGTTTACGTCTGTGGATTATGTGTATACACATATATCTATATCCATACCATACCTTTCCACTGTACAGATTGTCGCAGAGTGTACAGCTGGTTGCCTCTTTATCTTCGGTGTGTTTTACATAAACCTGTGTCTATCTGGCAATGTAGTGGCATTTCATTTGAGACTTATGGTGGGAAATACTGGCAAGCAGTTCAGGTTACGACTGCATACCCTTCAGAGAATCCATGCTACTGACACACCCGTTATTCTATCCACTTTCTATGTTTGTTCTGGCACATATCTGGGGTTTGTCCTTATTTGTACCAGTAGTTTGCATGCCTTTGTCTGGTTTCATACTTTATGGGGTTAACAGGTTTGAGCCATGTATATCTAACGTGGGGGAAACAGCATTCATTTACTATGCTGTGAGCGGATCACACACACAAAGGCGCACTTGCATTTCCTTATTGTGGGTTAAGCGCAGGCGCACATGCATATCCTTATTGTGGGTTACATATGTTTACTAAGTCTTTGTGCTTACGTGGGCTTTATTACTTGTGAAAGTACCAGTAAATTATCTGTAATCCGGTTAACAGACGTATGCGAAACACACGTTCACCTTTACATATTTAACTGTCTGTACAGCACAGACGCATTCATTACACTTTCACATTATATGTGCTGTAGTCGTAGTTGAACCGGGACTGCAATCACGTTGACCGGATGCTGTAAACACTATACTTTTGGTGTTCTGACTCATTTATATGCATACCCATAGTACATAGCTACATTAACATATGCCTCACCGCTTCACTTACGACACAGGCATCCATTCTCCTGCTGGGAAAAATGCGGTACTACATGTTACACATTCCCTATTAACTACTGCTCTGGACCCAAGCTGCATATTTAATCACTGCAGGGATATTCAGAACCCCAAGGCTTATAGTCCTGACACATACAGGTGTTTAATTGTCAGGGTGTTCATGTGGTGATCTGGGTTTAGGCTTGTCCGCCTGGTGAACGGAACTGCCCTGACCGTGTTCAAATGTCAGACAAAGCACATGGACAGGGTTTGTCCATTTTAAACATTTTATCTGTGTTTACAGACACAGGTGTTTGGGCACTGTCAGCAGCTTTTAATGTTGGCAATACATAATATGGGTGTGGGTGGTTACTATACATAATCCACAGTGAGTGGTGTTCCCATTCACATTTGACTATTTCCTGTATTCATTCATATGAGGATTATTATTTTGCACATGACTTAACTATGAATTAACTACAGGTATGCAGTAGTACAGTCAACATATGTGAAGGTTTGTTACAGTATAAATGTACGGACCTCTGTAATACTCGGGGACTACCCCACATCCTTCACAACATTTCATGCTAATGTACATACTATTATTCTGTGAACTTTTGAAGTTTGTGAGAGCAGTAATTACATCTGTCCCTATTTGTCCACCCATCCTTTTAGGCTTTGTCCAGATTTTGTTGCTGTAATAGGTTGAGAGGTGGTGTCGGTATGTGATTGAGTTGAATATATACTGTCGATAATTCAGTGGGGAGTAGGGTTACCACCTGTTCCTCTTTGTGAGGGGAAGTCCCACTTTGGACAGTTGTGTCCTGCGATGAAACCTAAGACATGGCAAATGTCCTGTGATTTTAAGACAAAAGTATATTTCTTATTTTCTTTACTAGTTGCATGATACAGGTATTTTGTATCTGGAACACATAACTATTATTTGGGATAGCATAAGCTATTCAAATGCTATGAAATAAGCTTTTATCTTGGCATACAAGTGTAATTCTGTCCTTTGCACTGGCCGGGGGTATGTTTTATCCTGCAAATTCTCACATTTCTACAACGGATGTCCCACCTTGGGCATCTGAACAGGTGGCAACCCTAGTGGGGCGACCTGCATGGTGGACAGCTGTTCCATCCTGCATAGTATGGTTTGCATGTCTGTCTAGAAACTGAACAGTACCATGACTACACATACATGTTTTGTCCAGATGTATACAGTACTAGACACCATGGCATGTAAACAACTCTGAGGTTTCAACAGGTTACTTATCCCACGCGGGATGTACACACATTTGGCCGAAACATGAACGCGCGGGCATTTGGATTTACGTAACTGTGATGGGATGTTTACAAACGTGGGATACATATTTGCAATCCTGACACTGCCTAGGATGATACTTCCTACTACATATGGGGAATACTCGCTATGTGTAGGTGTATGGATGCGCAAGGCTGGTAGCTGGATTTGGTGGACATTCGGACATGGGTGCGGGTTATGTGCTATACAGGGGTTGTTGCGTATTGCATTTGCATGCATGGGTTCTGCTTTTGGATATCCCGGTTCCGCATATAGCATCCTATGTGTATGTGCCGGTTACGTTCCTGTTCATGTGTATAGCACATTTTAATATACATATGTTTGTGTGTGTTTGGTATACAATTTGGACTGTCAGGTTTCTTTACGGTTGTTTTATAGCCACAACTGCCCAGCTGTGTACTATCACTACCACTGTGGGACTGCTGGTGACCCTGCCCATGGGGCTAGATGTGTGTATTGGCGGTGCAATGACATGATGCGCTTCACTTCCACTGGGTATACCTACTTACAGTGCAGTACATTACGGACACACGGTTTTAAATATCATTTGTTCCATGGACGGAAACTCATATTGTGTTGCGTGCATTTCTGTTTGGTTCTCCATTTTGTGTGGCCGGGAACTGTCTTGCATGCTTTGCATACGTTTCATTATCCACGGACACTGATAGGTGCGATTACTATTGCAGGCGGACTATAATATTCAGCAGTTTAGGTTGCTCATCGACAGCCGACATTGACACGCCTCCAGGCGCAGCTTAGTAACGCCCCATGCACTCGCGCACATGTCCTATGCACGTGGATGTGGTGGCAGCGCACCTTCATTAATATGCATATGGCGCTACTACACCATATATACGCCGCACGGCCGGCGCAGGCCTTACACCGGCCTTGCGCCGAGCTTCATGAATCCGGGGGTCTGTTTAAATTGCTATTGCAGTTCTGATGAAACATTACATCATCTTTTTACACTTCCTGGAGTTCCCAGGCTGACACATTAACTACAATTACATTCTTAACATCTCCCTTTTGTTATCTTGCAGCTGGTCAGGAACAGAGCAATAAAAATACATTTGCATGTTTAAATCTAGAAGTTTAACTCTTGGTTAAAACAACAGAAAGAATTTCTTCATCTAGACTTTTCGGCACCACTGTACACTTCAAAGGGTCACCACATGCTTTACTTTGATCAGTAGAGTGCAGTGTTGTCACATTTATTTCTAGTTCCACATGTAATAGCATTTCTTTACATTTAAGACAACAAGCCTGTAGTTTACATTCATGTTTACAAATGATAGAATTATCTGCACAATTCTATCTGGCTAGGCTGGCAGCCTTCACAATTACATTTTAAGTAATAGTTGCATGGGATGCTTTATCATCACACAAAACATAACTTTAAACATGTAACAGACATGATATCTCTGATATTTTTTACCAGAAAAGCATGAGTACTAATGTCCTCATTCACTCGCTCCCAGATTCTTCTGCTTTGCTTACATTTGTTACTTTGATTTCTAATTAACCTAGTTATAAGAGATCTACTTTAAAAGCTCAAAGTTTCAAAAATTTGAACTTCAAACATCCAGGACCAGAATATTGAAGTTTTGAAACTACGAAAACGAAATAAAATTTTTTTTTTACATTTTTTCTGGAGGGTAAGCCCCCCTGCATCCCCTATGCCTACTACTAAATAAATATACCAACTCTGAGATCACACTGCAGTGAGGAAAACAGTAAATATCCCATTCCGCATTGTACAATGATCACCATTCAAAACATTCAGAGTTTCAAAACTTCGATCTTATGGTCACGGCTGTTTGAAGTTCGAAGTTTTGAAACTTTGAGCTTCTGAAGGAGATCCAATATAAGAAAGACAAGTGCAACATAAAAAAAAACATTTGCACACTGCTTCCTAAAACATTAAATTTGAAAGGAGGCAAAAAGTGTGCATGCCTACTACTGTCCTTCTGCTATGTAACAGGCATTTTGTAATAAATGTTTGCATTTTGGAGAATGACTATCTTGTTTGGGGTTACAGGACAATATTCAACCATATTGTTATATGACTAATTTGTGTAAGAAAAAGAAAACAGTACTGATAGTAAAGTTCTAGTGATATTCTTTCTCTGGCAGCCAGCTCAAGCTGATATAAAACTATATTTTTCTCCCTGTAATCTGCATTTGTCTAATTTCCTGTCAGCGGCCTACTGACTATCTAAACATCTTTTGTTTTGTAAGTACTGTAGCATAAAGAGGAGCAGATTGTTTAATATAGAATGCTTTAATTAGACCATTGTGGCTATAAAACACTGACTGACAATTGATATCCACTGTACTTTGCAGACACAACTGAGCTGGAGTTAGAACGCCAGGCAAACAATGTTATCTTCAGATAACGTTGAAAGGGCTATAGTATGTACCACTGAGTGTATTTATATGCTAGCTTATCTTACTTGAATTGCTTTTCCACTGAAGCATTGTGCTTCATTATCCAAATAAAATGCAAAATGTTTGGTGACAAATACACAACCGTAATCCTCCCCCGTGTCATTGACTTCTGAAAACTCAGTAACACATGAGCATAACAGGCATGTCTCTGACATTGTCAGAGGACATAGAACTCTGAGTAGACTCTAAGATTTAAAACAAGAACCCTGTTCAAAGCTATCTGCTTTACTCAGCTCTTGTTTTTCACATTATTCAAAAGATGTATTATTTTTATCTCAAAGTCCTCTACCCTGACACCAAAAAAATTGTGTCACTGAAATCTCACTTCATAGCTCTATACTGCTGATAAGAATTTTATTATTTTCACCTAAAGGTTAGAAAGGTAACATACATATATTTCTTGGGAGACAAAATATGTCTGCCAGTATGTGTAACAGAATAAGAGATGTTGTAACTGGTTGCCTTGCTTAGCTGCAAAAGTCAGTGACAAATCTGCAGGTATAGTTGCTACACATTTTTTTTTCTGTTTTTTTTTTAGTTTTTTCCATTTAGTTTATGACATGCATAGCAAAGCAGAATACAATCTGGTGAAGAAGATTTGTGACAGACAGGAAGAAGGTATGAGGAAACAAGGACATCCAGCAAGAGACAGATGTATTGTGTGAGAGAAGACCTGCAACAGTCAGGCATGAGTGAGGACAGTGGCAATGAATCATGAGAGATGGACACGTGATGTGACACCCTGATCTGATGTTGAAAATGGGAGAAAGGGGGCCGCTACTGCTGATAATTAAGGTTATGATATAAAAAGATATTCTAATTGTTTGTGTTTTTCGGCTTTTCCCAGTTAGGGGTCACCACAGCAGAACTCCGGTCCGCTAATGATTGGCAGTTGATTTTTACGTACTGGCTTGCCAGGCCTGATGCACAACCTTCAACGAAGGTACGTCCATTCATGCATGTCTCCATGCAGAAGACGCTCTAGCTGAGAATCAAACCGGACAGTGTCTTACTGTGAGGCGACAACACTACCGCAGAACCACCACCACATGAAAAGATATTCTAATACTTTTTATTAAATAATGCATTTAATAATACAATCTGTAGGCTCCTGCATACAAAATTATGTTTTATAAAACATTGGACACAGTCTCATAACTAGCTTTGTACAGCTTGGCACTGCTTTAATTTTTAGCTTACTTTGCATTATGTCTGATAATTTAATCTTTTCTTTACAGAGTTCGCTAAGAAATTACCTTTAGTGATTTCCAAGCTATAATCCTAAGAAAGAAATGGGTAAGATTATAAAATGTCATGTCACACCCGTATTAGCTCATTTCTGATACAGCCTGTGTTATGTTATATGTATTAAAAGGCTTCCTATTACATGCATGAAACACATTAGTGTAGGTTCTGTAACTCGGATTCCAATTCTGAAAACAAAAACAACCTTTAAAGCTCAGTGTTGTACCATTAACATGTCCCTGTACTACCTGGCATGCAGGTTTCTGCTCTAGCTGGACTTTGGAGAAGGGAGCATACTTTGAGGTACTATGTCCTTGGGTATAGTATATATTCCCCTACATTCACATCTGTACTTCCACTATCTGAGGGATTACAATTATATTCCTTGGGATACTGACAAACAACCATGATAAAATGGGTCTACATTATTGGAATGAAAACTTCAGACTCCGAATACCATATGGTCGAAGTTTGAAATTTTCGAATCCGAAATAAAAAAAAAAAACTGAGACAGGCAAACTGTCATAAATTGTTTTATGCAGGGGGGCAGCCCCCACACCCCCTGCTCTTTAAATATACCAACTCTGAGATCGCACTGCAGTGTAGGAAATGGAAATCTTCTGTTTCCACACTGTATTGCACTGAACTGCGATCTTGGAGTTGGTATATTTAAGTAGCGTGGGGTGTGGGGGTGCAGGGGGGTTTGCCCCCTGCTTACAGCCTTTAGGTTTTTCTTTTTTTGTTGTAAAAATATTTCAATAGCAATTCGAAATTTTAAGACTTTGATCACTAAAGTTCAGTCTTTAGTGATTCGAAGTATTAAAACTTCAACAATATTATATAGATCTGATAAAACACATGCATACTTTTCTAGTAATTGCATTTAACATGAAAATTCTGGGCTGAGTATGTAATTGGTTATTTTCGATTTGTGTTCTACCCCAGTAAATGCATTTAAATAAATTACAAATGAATAAAATAAAGAAATATAGTGCAAATGAAACACAGCAATGCAACAGGTCATATTCTACTTATTCTGTGTTCAGTGTACCACACCAAAGCTGTGGATACCACTGAGTACTGCAAGCGCTGTAGGATGCTTTGTTGACCCAGTATACCAATGAAATTGTATAGAAACAGCCACAGGTGGTCAGCATCTTGAATAAAATTCTGTAACAAAGCAGAGAGAGTTCGTGCATTTAGGCAAAAGATATAAAAATTGGTGGAGAATGCTTGAGATCCCTGTTTTTACTTAACATTTGTTTACAAGGATATTCCGACTTAGAACAAAGCCAATTTTCAGCAGAGGCCCAGGGAGAAATGCTCCAGACGCATGTCTTTGTAACATGGGAGGAAACCCACACAAATACAGGGAGGACATGCAGACTCCACACAGAAGGCAACCCAGCTGAGAATTGACCCAGAGAACCTCTTGCAGTGAGGCAACAATGCTTCCACTTCATCACTGCGCCATTCGTTGTACCTGAACAGAACTGAATAAACATGCTATCATCCCTAGCATGTAGTCTCATGTAAGTAAATGTTTTAGTGAATGAGGAGTTTTTAACTAGCTGCTGCTACACCTTCCGTGAGGAAGCAAACAACAACACGGTATCAGACAGAGTTTCTGACCAGGGATTATCAACAGATATTACCTGGAGAGGGAGATAGTGTTGGCTGTGTACGATATACATGCTGCACACTGGGCTTCACACAATCAAAGGAATACTTATGAATCGGACATTCTAATGACACAAGAAAGAAACCATATCACTGTCCTTACACCATATCACTGTCCCACACTACAGACCACAATATCATTGAGAAGTTCCTGGTTGTAATGTACCATGAGGCTAGGAACTTTGTCAACTTTCCAAAAAAAAAAAAAAAATCACCTGAGTATTGTACAACCTTGGGACTTTCTATACGACTGAGAACCTCCCGTAAGGCATTGGTAATATCAACTCTCATGGCTATAAAGACCTCCTCATTGAAAATGGCAATATCTATGTCAAATGGGAGTCAGCTTGTGTTTCATATATGCTAAAATAATGTAGCTATCAGCAGTGTGCCTTCATAACATGCATAGTTATAATACATGGAAATACTGAGACACACATTTTTTACAGGAAAAACACAAGAGAGACAGGTAGTTGTATAAAATATTTATATGTTATGTAACAATTGCCAAAGTAAATACTAGCTATGAACACTGATGAGCAGTGCATATGCTGATCCTGGTATTCAAAGTGATGGTGATTGACCCCCCCTGTAAGCCCTTACTAAAGATTTCTATCCACATACTTTAATCACTTTTAGAGGAATCATGTGAAAATACTCACACATTGGGCATGAATGTGACTGAGCATAGAGTGGAGATGTTGAAGCCCTAATCCAAGTGTCTGGATAAATATAGAAGTTCTTTGCAGTACAATTCAAAGAAAACAGCTTGGATTGTCACAGTGTATGTATTTTTGCACATTATGATAACTCCTAAGCATGCTGGGTTTTCAGATTGGGATGCTAGGGCTTTACTACCACATCCCCATACAGCTGAAAAAGACCACTGCTGTGAGAGTGGGGATGATGACAATGAGGAAGATGATGAAAAATGGCGACCACTGCTGCGAGAGTGGGGATGATGACAATGAGGAAGATATTGAAGAATGGTGACCACTGTTGCGAGAGTGGGGATGATGACAACGAGGAAGATGTTGAAGAATGGCGATCACTGCTGCGAGAGTGGGGATGATGACAATGAGGAAGATGTTGAAGAATGACGACCACTGCTGAGAGAGTGGGGATGATGACAATGAGGAAGATGTTGAAGAATGGCATCAGTTTGTATGTATATGTGTAGGGGTTGGTGGTGGTATGCATGACTTCATATGAGATGTTAACCCGAGGTTGTTTGAGTCATTGGTAGCTCAGGTGGATGTAAAAGATCTCAGAGCACCTATTGAAAAGAGTAGGGGGGATTATTTTTATGAATTAAAAACAAAATAGAAGGTCTTTACATCAACAAAAGATAAAACTCATGCATTCATTATTCCCTCGTCTTTTTGCCATAACCTAAATCATACTTTATTAAATATATCTGTCAGACTCCAAAATCATTGAATAATATCGCTTTCAACCTAGCTTGCCAGATTTTTCAAATTATCCCAAGTAAAATTTTGTCCATTTTATCTACCATTTGTTTCCTTCTATCCCCATAGTAACCATACAATATCATATTCATATTGATTTCCTCAACTTTTTTAACATCTCCTAGAGAAATTTCTTTAAACACCTTTTTCCATAATCCCTTCAACCTTTCAGAACTCAAAAATATAAGCTCTGTAGTTTCTAAATCCTTAACAACCAAACCAAGCCTTTGAGACATCACTTTATATAATTCATTTCCTTTTACTGGCATCTTATTTATACAGATTCTCCACACAAAATATTGATATTCAAAAATATTCCTTAATCTATTTTTTTTTGCTTTGACAGCATCAATAACACTATTATTGAACTCTTTCCAATGGTTAACCTTATAACATCTATTCACAATATCATTGCACCAATACTTTTGGGATCTTTTTAAATTTTTTTACTTCCACATCTCATAACCTTAATCTATTTTGATACGCCATTATTTCGCTAGTCTCAAAGCTCCCTTTACTATTCATTTTTCCTTTACATCCCTGCCACTTCCCATATTTCACCTCTAGAATAAGTGCTATAGTTATCTTACATTTACTCTTCTTATCAAATAATGCCTTATATAAACTCAGAGATGTATCATAAACTACAGGGCTAATTAAACCTACCCCTCAGCATCATTTTTCTTACATAAAACCCCTCTCTCCATATAGTTTAATCTATTACCCCAAAACAAGAAAAAAAAACAGATTCCAGTACTTTCTTTTCTTTCCCCCCTCACCTTTTATTTTACCTGAAATACCCAAGTTAATCAAATTACCTTTCTTCCTATAAAACATCCTAAACAATTTCCATAACTTCCCAATTCATTTAATCTTGTTTATCTTTTCTTTCTGCTTCTCATAAATCACCTCTTTTTCCAAATCTTATTCCCAATAAACTTAATTAATTTATGGAAAAACAAATGCCATATATCCAACTTTCTTTTCCTATCCCCTGCTCTTTTTCTTCACTCAGTTTTAGCCCTACATAAACAAGACACTTAAAACACATCTTAACATTTTTCCATCCATCTTTGAAATAGATACATGCACTACCCCTAACATAATATCTTCCTTCAAACATATTCCTTTGCATCAATATCCCCCTACATTCATAACTAATGAAAATAATATCCCACTCATGGGTTAACATTGCCTCAAACTTCTTTTTGTATAATCTGTAGAATTTAACCATGCATTTACCAAAACCCTGACACTAGGCATTGTTATAAATAGACCACAAAACAATTAAAATATTTATTTTCAACCCACAGCACTTTATAACATTCCATAAACACTCATGCTCCATAATCAGAAGCCTTTCTCACATCCCACACTACCAATTTTACATCACCTTTACTGCTTATATCATCCACTATTTCCTTTACCAAAACTAATAAATCCTGATTATGTCTTCCTTTAACAACAATTATTCCTGCTACCAAAACTTTATTAAACCTTATCTTCAATTCCTTCATAAAAATCTTATAACTGATATAGTTTAAAGTAATGGATCTTCACTATTTGTATCACACACTTTTTACCTTTCTTTTGTTAAATAAATTCAATAATCCCTCACACACAGTATCCTTCACTTTACCTTCCTCTACCCATTCATGAAACAAATTAAAAAATAACTCTTTCTGACATATCTTTAACGTTTTATACACCTCATACACTATGCCATACTTACCAGATACAGAATATTCAACACCAAATGCAGCTCTACCAAAATAATCCTTTTCTTCAAACTTTCAATCAGAAATCTTCTTAACCCTCCGCATTACATTTTTCATATTGCTTCCCTTCTCATGCATCTTTCTTATGTATTGTTTCACAGTATGCATTATATCTTTCTGACTATACATAACTGAACCCTCTCCATTTCTCATCTTACCATTTTAGCTAAGATGGGTGAAACTTCCTCCTTCTCACCTTTTAAAAATACCTCAGCTTATGTAATTATCTATCAATTTTCCTTTTATATTTGTCAAAAATGTATTTCCCATTTCTAAAAAAAATCTGAATTATTTTGTAAAATACTAAACATCTCATTATATACATACTGAAATAAACACTACCACCCCCTTTTCTTTTTTCAATCCCAACTGTAAAAAAAATGTATGTTTTTATTTAAATATAATCCACCATTCTATCCCTGTAGGAAAAATTCACTCATGGAAGTATGATCGACCCATAACTGATCCACTTCCCTCTAATAATTCCTGAGCAAGAGAACACAATCTGTTAACTCCTTTACCTTCAACTATAACTTCCATATTATTTCCATGCTCTACCCAAATAGCTCAGTGATCAGTAAACCCATTTGACATAAGTCCAGTACTACTTTAATCATTGTTTTTTATAAGATATAATCACTTTGTTTGCTTATCTTCTCCTTTAAATATTCACAAATTATTTGACCACAGCTTTAACTCCTTTAAATATCCACAAATTATTTGACCACAGCTTTAACTTTCCATACCTAACAAGTTCTCTTAATATTCTTATATCTATTTCAACTTTTCACCTGCTCCTTCTTAACCCACAGTTTAAATCCCCCGTAAATGTATGCTCATATTTACAATTAAATAAGGCTTTTAACTTGTCAAACAGACCTTGGGCCGGATTCACGAAGGCTTACACGGAGTCTTAGAGTAGTGCAAGACTCCATGTAGCCTTCGCGATCCAGGAACAGCCCAAAGTCCGTGTAAGAGTCAGTCTAACACGGCTCTTACACGGAGTGGGCGTGGCTAAGATAATCAGCCCACTTGCAGCTGAATAGCATGCAAATGAGGCTGATTAGCGATCCAGGAAGCCAAGAACAGCCCGTGTAAGAGCCGTGTTAGCTGCAGAAATGTACTCAGTTGACAACTGAGTACGTTTCTGCAAACACGGCAATGGAGCCATGTCAGCTCCAAATAAAGGGTGCATATGTTATAGGCAGCATGCCAATGGCCAAATATGTGGCCATTGGCAATGCAACCCCATGCAAAAATATGAAAAATATAATTTTTTTTTTTCGGCAATTGCCGATGTGTAAACCCAGCGCAGCCCCACGCAAACGGGCTGCGCTGCATAAAACATGAAAACGAAGGTTTTAAACCTACAAATGTAGGTTTTATGCAATACATGGAATGTCAATGGAGGGACCAGCATAGGAAAACCAACATGGCCACCGTGTAGTGGTTGCCAAGGGGGGAAGCCTAGTCTAAGAGATGTAACTAAGCATTAGTAGGCAATCTGATGCAAATGAGGGTAAGGATACTGAATTCCACTGTCACATAGCAAATGAGCACAGTCTGAGTAGTGTAAGAGTTACAGAAGGGGGAGGAACAGAGTAGGATATAGGTGACATCACAGGGGGGAATGGCAGAAAGGGATGGAAGTCATTGGAAGGTAGAGTTACATGACAGATGTCAGACAGATATCAAGGAAGGAGGTGTGCCTCTAAGTAAACATGAGAAAGTCAAGAAATGGAAGGTGTACACTGTTGCCTACACCACAGTTTCTTGCTGGACGTGTATGCGCACGTGTGCGCACCATGAAGCTCGAGTAAGGCGGTGTGCGCGCGTGTAAGGCGGTGTGCACGCGTGTAAGGCAGACTAAGCATGTAGGAGCGTGTTGGGAGATGTTTAACACCGTTTGCGCGGGCGTGCACGCGTTGAAAACCAAATAAGCAGACTCTGAACTGTGTAAGTATGTGTGCGCGTGTGTAAGCCACTGTGAGCGTGTTTCTGCTGGTTTGCACACGGCTCCACCCGGAGGAAACAGAGAGGAAAAAGGAAGCAACAGATGTACTAGGAAGTTAGCAGGGAATACTGCTGGAGCTAGCAGGTGAAAACAATTAGATGCAGGCAATTACACAGGCAGAATACTAGGCCAGCCCAGCACTTAAAACTCTGCAAACAGCAGTGCAGAATGTTTCTTCCAAGAGACACTGCAAGACAGGAGTTAAGTTAACAGAAGTGAAAACTGAAAAAGCTGAACTCAGAGCAGAAATGTTAGGGGCTGCCATAGCTGTCATAATGAGACATAGGCAACTTGCTGAGGGTGGTGACAATGCAGATGGTGCCAGACAACCCATAGTGAGGAGACGGAGAAGAGTGTACAGGCCCAGGGTCACCTACCACGGGTTACATGAGCTGGAGATAGTAGAGCGCTATAGAGTGGACAGAGACCTCCTGCAGCAAATAGTGGAGCTGTGCAGGCCACGCCTCACACACAGAACCAACAGAGGGGAACCCATCCCAGTGGAAACCAAGGTATGTGTTGGCCTAAGAATACTAGCAACAGGTACCTTCCAGAGACCAACTGGCGATATGATGGGGATATCACAGGCATCAGCTTCCAGGGTACTGCACCAGTTCCTGGATGCCATGTCAGCACATGTCGGTGATCATGTATACTTCCCCAATGCCCGTGAGGTATTGGCCAGCAACATGCGTCTCTTCCAGCAAATAGCGGAATACCCTGAGGTACTGGGTGCTATAGACTGCACGCACATACGCATTAAAGCACCAGCAGGAGAGCGGGGTAGGGCCTACATAAACCGCAAGGGCTTCCCCTTCATCAACTGCCAGGTCGTGTGTGATGCCCAGGGCATAATAATGAATGTGTGTGCTGGCTGTCCTGGGAGTTACCACGATTCCCACATCTGGCATTTGACGCAGCTGTACCAGACATTTGCCAATGGGGACATCCCGCATGGACACCTAGTGGGGGATGCAGGATATGCACTGGAGCCGTGGCTGATGACACCCATCAGAAACGCACACACACCTGAACAGGAACGCCATAATGAGGCACACGCACAAACACGTAATGTAATAGAGCGTGTGTTTGGGCTGCTCAAGTCACAGTTCCGGTGTCTGGACACATCTGGTGGAGCCTTGCAGTACACACCAACTACATGTACCCAAATTGTCATGGTATGTGCTATGCTACATAATATGATCTTGCGAAAACAGCTGCAGCAGGACCAGCATAGGGCTGGGCCAAACAGCCCCCCACCATCGCCAAGGCCACCACAGGCAGAGCGTGACTGAGGAGGAACAACCTGAGCCTGCCCCAGTAGGCAGAAGGAGGCGTGCCCAGTATGCCCTGGCCTTGGCAAAGAGGCAACGATAGCACATACATTGGCTCAGTAGGAACCTTGGGAATGATACCCCTCTCCGACTCACTCATATAGTAACAGGGATGCCTAACGTGACACAACCTGCTCACAAACATGTACATGGAAGTGTAATATGTGCATCCGACAGAGGCAGCCCTGCAGCACCACCTGAGGCATGAATGCTATGTGTTAAGTAATGTAACACCAAGTACCATATGCAATCCTGAGGACCCTGACCAACATCCTACCCTCAACAAGCAGCATGCCACAACAGGACAACGAGATGATGAAGTGCAACAATTGCCAAAGTAATGCAGTTAGGCAAAGGGGACCCACTGTGTGCCAGTCTGGGATGACATGCTGAGCATGACATGATGCACCACCTGCTAGGACTGGCGTGCACCTATCAGTGCAGGCTGTATGGATACTGGCAAAGGCTGGTGTCACGCACAGTGTGCCCTGAATAGGTAGGTCTCAAAACACAAACCTATCCCCATAGGTACCAGAAGGGATAAGGATAAGATAAGGGATAAGTTCAAACAGCAAGATGCATGCAGTCTAAGCCCACCCAGTATGGAGAATGTTGATAACTGTGCTGTAACATAAATCTGAGTCAAGGCTCACAACAGCACCGTAACACTACCAGGTTACACCTCATACTGTGCTGTACATCCTCAAAACTCGGAACAAGCTACAAAAGGAGGGTGACCATCAAGAATTGTCAAGGATAACCACACCCCCATGTTGGTACCACCACAAAAGCAGCATGGACTAGCCATGCTCAAGTAACAGTGGCTAAAACTGCCCCCAGTGTATAGCCTGCTACAGAGTACTGGCCCAACACCAGGAACTGCATCCGCCCATGCTGGAACACATGAATATATCAAGTCCTCCAAACCACATTATATCGGGCAACTGCAAATACCCAGACACATAGACTGGGAGCACTATACCAGCTGCAGCAGTGTAGGACAAACGTCCATCGAATCCACAAACCAAAAGGCCCAGGAACAACGTACCACCCCCACAAGAGGGGCAAGCATACTGGATGTGATAATTAGCAACATGGGTATGGGATGTCAAGATGAGAAGTGCATTGCTCACTGGTAAAACCAGACCATAAAGTAATCACACTGGATATACAAATCCTGACCACAGTCCCTGTCCGGAAAATAACAGTGGAAAACATGTGCTAAGCATTATTTGCACACCTCCAAACTGATGTGGAATCCATGAAAGGTCCCGTGCAGGTGCAAAATATGGGCCACCTCAGAACCTGCAAGACAGCCATTCCATGAACACTGCCAGGAATGCTTGGATTATGCAGTCCCAAATTAAATCAAGACACAGTGCTTAAATCTGGCATGGTGGACACCAGCCATAACCAAAACATGCAAGAGAATGAGGAAGCTACTACATGATAGAGCAAGCATGAACAATGACGTAATTACTGATCAGTAGTATGGCAATATAATATGTCCACACATGCAATCCAGTAAGGCCAGGCACAACAAGTGGAATCTGTGAATCCTGAGGCAATGTTACACCTGCCCCAAGTACACAGACAACCACCAACTCCACCCAAGGAATACAAATATATGTGAGAGATGCAACCATCCATCCAAACCGGAGGCAGAGCTCCCCCAACTCAGTACACCCAAAACAAGTCAGTAGGAGAAGGTAACCATACACACCACAAACACATACCCACATAGACCTATCACAACTGCAAACCAAACACATAAACACAGAAATACATTGCGGAGGCAGACATCACACACACAGCACACCAACAGAGGCCACTAAAGCAGACACCCAATGAAACAGCCCCCATACATAGCACATGCAACACATAGCACACAAAGCTGGTGTGCCAAACAGACACAGGCCAGAAGGAGAAACAACATGCTCGATACAGTTGTACTAGGTGACTCCATAGTCAGACACACTGCTGTCCCGCACAGCAGACTGAACAAGGGAAAGGGTACAGTAAGCTGCCTGTAGGCCGCCACAATATGCCACATAACAGAAATATGTAGGTCACTCCAAAGCAAATAGAAATATGATGCAGTCATAGTCCATAGTGGTGTGAATGACCTGAGATGTACTGCCCTAGACTACATGTAAAGAGACACAGATGAGCTATCCGATTATGTAGTCCAGGCCGGTATGACACCCACCGTTTGCAGCAACCTACCCTTACCAGGAATAATGCCACAGTACAAACACGGAATGATCAGTCATAGCAAGTAGCACACTTACTGGTGTCATTCCAAGGGGATCCAATGTCTGTCTGCTTGGGATGTCATGCATGACGAGCCATGCAGCTGCCCTTGGGATGGCCTGCACCTGTTACCCCTGGGCGTCTGAATAGTGGATAAGGCCTTTGCCACCTCCATACAGCCTGTAGTAGGCAAGGCTGAAAAGACTGACCCACCACCCGAGAAAACATAAGTGGGAAGAAACATAAGGGAAATGCTGACCAATGCCAGATGTGTACACCCCAATATGCATGCTCCTGAGGCCATCCCCAGAATAGAGAACATCGATGTCTGTGCAGTGACAGAAACCTGCTGCAAGGCTCCGACAGCACACCAGCACTACCAGGTTATACCACGTACCATGTGTCATGGCCCCAAAACCTGGAACACTACATAAAAGGAGGTGAGTATCCATAGGCAGCACAGACACCCATACATCCAGGTAACTGACAATGCACAAGGCAGTGGAGTTCACCCATGTGCAATTAACTGTAGGCAAGACTGCTGTGCAGTCTGTAGCATGCTACAGACCGCACTCCACACACAATAACCCCCCCCAACTGTCATGAAGACACTGGACAGTATGAATGTCCCACCAAATACCAAACAAGGTACCACGGAATACCACATAGGTGGTAAACCATTATGTATGGAAGGAGTAACCAGGGACCTAGGGACACAAGTGAACAGTAACCTGTTATGTGACACCCACAATGCCAATGTGGCTAGGAAGACTGTCTACATGTGACACCGTATCAGGAAAGGAGTCACATCTATGGCAACAGAGGTGACTGTGCCCCTATACATTATCTCAATCACACCCATAATCCAGTACAATGCCTCATATGGGATCTACCTTACCAGACACCTGCAGCAGTTAAAAGACTGCAAAGGTACCTCACCAAGAGGATAAAGTGTCACACATATATGTCATATGCTGCCTGGCTGTAGACACCCCAGCTGACTCCAGTCACAGACTGCCCACACAGAGGCATTGCATGCCTGTTGTAGGAGGCCATGCCCAACACAGGAGTAATGGACATGCTCCACCCCAGACAACACATATCCATTGGAGCTGCGAGAGTGAGTGATGTCAACCTCAACATATAATGAAATATGATGTGCCGGTGGGACAGATACATAATCCAGAGGCTCCCCACACCCTGGACCAGAAACCCACTCCATGTTAGGCAGACCCCTTCACTGACACTGTTCAACAGGAATCTTGCCAAGTGGATGGATGATTGTAGAGTTACAGTGGGGGGCTTCACTGTGTCATGCCCAGACAGAGGCACAGCAAAGCGAATCATAAATGGCCATAATATCCACATAGCAAGGGGTCTCAAAAGCCACACACACTCTGGCTAGGCTAACAAATGCCCAGGGTGGATAGCCTAGTATGAACCTATGAACCTATGTAGATACAAATTGTACAGGACACAAAGGATAATCCCAAGGCTTACACAACTGATGGTAAGAGCCATGTTCGGAATTCACAGATATGCCTGGAATCACACAAATACCACAAACACACACACATATTGCCAACATACATCCCGACAGGTGCAATGCAAACCCCCCCACCCCCACGAATGCAGAATATCTATCCCAGCAGACTGCTGGCCCCCTGACATAGCAGATGCTGAGGTAACAGACAACATCTCCAAAGCAAAACACACAGCAGCAATGGTATGAGATGGTGACCAGGGCGTAGTGCAACATGGAGTCTAAGATGAATGGAATGCCAAACCACACTACTGCTCAATGTCAGCCGTACCACAGAATATGTACCCAAAGAGCAGTGTACAACAACAGTGGTCCTTCTCAACAAAGGTGTTCCTGAATGGATACTGAACAGTACTACCCCAGAATCCTGAGAAGCCCAGATCGCACAGCTATGGAAAGGATCAGCATGTACCACAGACATAAGGATGTTGGGGACCTACTGACACCGGACCCAACCCAATGTGGCCTTCTCAAGTGCAGATCCTGCCCCTAACCATGTTTGACCCAATTGAAACAGTCATTAAGGTCATTGATGAGGGCAATGTGCTCCACACAGTGTATCTGGACCTTGCAAAGGCTTCTATACAATACCCTACATGTCAGTATAGATAGGCTCACCAGCGTAAATATAAACCCACATGTCAGTAGAGGGGTTGCAAACCAGACCAAGGACAGAACAGACATGGTCAGACATGCTTCAGCCATGTCAGACTACAAACCAGATATAACTGGCATCCCACAAGGCTTTGTCCTGGTATCTCCCTCGTCTGGTATATATGTCCCATAGGTACAGGCAAACATGGAAGGACTGTGTCCTAACATGTCTGCAGAGGACTACAAACTGCTCACCACATATGATCCACCAGCTGACACATGCATCCCACAAAAGGGCCACATAGAAACAGACAACTGGTGCCATAGCTATGTCAGCAAGCTAAGTGCAGAAACGTGTATAGTCAACCCCCGTGGATATACAGTAAGTGCCCACCAATCACCACATAGGTGTTAACCCATTATGTAGTTAACATGTAATGAGAGACCTGGGGACACAGGGTGATAGATATCCTGCATTGGACAAACATGTGCTGTAGTGGTTACAGAAACATACCATATACCCACCTAATCATGACGGCTGTCAGATCTACATAAGGGGAGGTCATTGTGGCTCTGCAGTCCTCCTGCATCAGTGGTACAATCGACTACAATAGCCCCTGTGGGATGTACCTCAGCTGACACCCCCATCAACTGTAAAGTCCCCAACAGTACCTCATCAGGAGTATCAAACAGCCTACACAGATGCCATGTGTTGCCTGTGTTGCTGGCATCAATAAACATGCTGCACATAGTACAATCTGAATGGCAGTGAGCTATGCACATGACAGACCTGAACCCCAGCACTGACTTACATAGGACAAGCTGTACTGTGTGATCCATAACACAGAAGCCACTCCCACCCATGAGTGAACCCTCAGCACAGGCTACCCATAGAGTCACTTATCAATCCCCCTCAATAGGAATCCTGATGGGTGGACGGGAGATGGTAGCTTTATCCTGGGTATCACTGCCATGTCACAGGTAGACAGATGCACAGTATACTAACCATTACATATGTCATGGCAAACTCCTCTTACAATGTGTGTGGACAGACAAACACACTCTCCAACTTGCATTAGACATGGACTAGGGCACATCGCTAGTGTTTGCAATTGTACACCTATGTTGTGGAATACACTAACAATGTTGGACAAGCCTGGTGTAAGTAGTTCATATCTGAACAGAATGCAACATGGCCAGATGTACACAATTGGCCCCAACCAGGCTGTTGTGCCCACTATCGAAATGTAAAGCAGTGATAGCAGTAGAGCCCAGGTTACTGTCCACCACAGTCAAAGTACTACCAGTACACTATACAGTACTACAGTATTAGGTCAGTGTGAAAGGATGTTGACAACTGTATGCAAAGTATCCCATGCAAACACTGCAGGCACAGTATAGTCCTGTTGTGTTCACACACAAAGCAGTTGTACAGTAACTACACAACATGACACACAACCCACAACCATAAACGGGTGATAGTTTGTGAAGTTCACACACATCCACAAATGTGGTGGCCTGCAGAGTCCAACATATGGAATAATCACACTGGGCATGCTCACACACTTTGACAACATGCCATGGGAAGGCTGAACTGGGCATGCTCACACACTTAGTTTGTGAAGTCCACACACATCCACAAATGTGGTGGGCTGCAGAGTCCAACATATGGAATAATCACACTGGGCATGCTCACACACTTTGACAACATGCCATGGGTAGGCTGAACTGGGCATGCTCACACACTCAGTCCAAATCTTGGTTTAGCAGTTGGACATACATATCTGGTATCGTTATGTGTTATGCCAGGAACCAACCACATTACAGCAGTCTGCCCAGTGCACACAGTTAAATCACTACAGAGACATATGTGATATAGTGGATCCCTCCCATATGCAAACAGTTTCCACAGATGCAGTAGTTGTTCATACCAACAGGGAATGCTATGGCAATAAAGATATGCATACAGTCTATCAGCAACAGATAATGTGCATTTGGCAATTAAACATAATGGTGTAGAGGTCAACACTAGGCTGTTTGCCCTAGGGAATGACAGCTTAGCCAGAGTGTGCTTGGTGTTTGCCTCCCCACAGGATGCACATTCCCCTTCCCAAACACAGATGATGTCAGCACCCATATGTACAACAGGAGAAATGAAACTTCCCAGTAATCCGAATAGCGCGCTCTGCTAATGCGTCCGTCTCAAGTGTCAGTACATAGTTAGGTAGGGGTTTCAAGTCCTGCAAGTGCTCTGTGTGTGTGTGTGAGGTTGGTGTGTGTGTAAGTCTGTGTGAGGGAAATGCCCCTTTTGGCAAATAGGAAAAGACACTACAGGATGCACATTCCCTTTCTAAACACCGATGATGTCAGCACCCTATAAGTACAGCAGGGGAAAGGAAACCTCCCAATAATGCGAATAGCGTGCTCTGCTAATGTGTCCGTCTCAAATGTCATAACATAGGTAGGTAGGGGTTTGAATCCTGTGAATGGCAAGTGTGTATGTGTGAGGGAAATGTCCCTTTTGGAAACTAGGTGAACAGACTACAGGATGCCCATCCCCCTTTCTAAACACTGATGATGTCAGCACCCTATAAGTACAGCAGGGGAAAGGAAACCTCCCAGTAATGCGAATAGCGCGCTCTGCTAATGCGTCCGTCTCAAGTGTCATAACATAAGTAGATAGGGGTTTGAATCCTGTGAATGGCAAGTGTGAGGGGGGTTAGTGTGTGAGGAAAATGTCCCTTTTGGAAACTAGGTGAACAGACTACAGGATGCCCATCCCCCTTTCTAAACACCGATGATGTCAGCACCCTATAAGTACAGCAGGGGAAAAGAAACCTCCCAGTAAGGCAAATAGCGTGCTCTGCTAATGCCCCCGTCTCACATGTCATAACAGTCAGATAGGGGTTTGTATCCTGCAATTGGCAAGTGTGTATTTTTGGCTGAGGGGGGTTAGTGTGTGTGAGGACAATGTCCCTTTTGGCAACTAGGTGAACAGACTACAGGATGCACATTCCCCTTCTACACACCGTTCAGCCGACGGCCATGGCTCTGGCACAAGTTGTCTGTTGCTATGATGCCCCTTTGGAAGATGCTTGTGTCAGCTGGGGAGGCGATTATGGTGTCCAGTTTGCAGTTACCTGCATAATTGGACAGCCACAGTTCATCCGTGTTGGCCTGTACCTCAAATAAATATGTACCAAACAAGAGGGTCCCAGGACTGAGCCTTCTGGGACACAACCTGTAACTGTTATGGGGTCTGGCATGGCTCCAGCAATGCTAACCATGTGGGTCTGTTCTTGAGCCACTGTGCACTCCATCTAGTGACATAGGGGCATATATTTCAGCTGGTGAGCTTCCTAGAATGCCCAAGTGGGGTATTGTGAATGCGTTTGCAAGGTCCCGGTAGGCTGTGTGAACCACCGTCCCCTCGGCAATGGCCTTGGTGACTGTAGCAATGGAATCAACCGGGTTACACCCAGTAGTGCTGGTGTGCTCTCAGTAGCCCTGAACCAGGCATCTGTTACTGCACAGATATCGATGTCCCTCATGCCAAGGAGTGTTTCGGGTGCATGCATCTGGAGGTGTAGACATCTGGCGTTGGGTAGCATTGCTCTTAGTGTCTTATCCCTTGTGATACCTATGAAGGTGGGTTTGTCATGTGGGCCCTGCCTAACATAGGCACTATGGGGGTAGCAAGAGGATTTGCCAATACCTGATAGGCCAGGGGTGACAGGTGCAGGCTGTCCCTGGCAAAGCAGGTAGTTCAACAGGAGATGAATGTGTGAAGGTGTAGTGCCTGTGACTACTTAGCAGTAGCATATATGACTGCTCATGTGGACACATGCCAGGCAGGTCATATGCACTGTGTCACAGGCAATGTACATGTGAACAGGTCAAACAGTGGCAACCTGTCAAGTGGGACATGGCCATACATATAGTAGGCTATGCAGATGGCACTAGGGGTCCACAGAAGCTCTATAACCATGCAGTGCAGGTGTGATCGGTATGCAAGGGTAATTGCAAGCAAACATGCATGCAAAACAGATACAGTGAACAGGGCTACATGTAGTCCATTGTACAACATACAAGCTGCACCAGTTCCATAAGGTAACACTGCAAATATGCAGGCGCTATGCACATGTACATGGAAATACACTGGTCAGATGTCTAGGGTCCAGTCGCAGTGCACACAAGTGTACGGAACATGCATGTACTGTCAGGATGTACAATAACTGGATTGAAACCCATGTGGCCATACCTGCAGTAATACACATGCCAATTAACAGACACCAAGCCTTCAGTCAGTGGTGCCATACCTAGTATGATGTATGCACCCTGGCCTGCCACCACAGTATCCCTGACATATATGGGGACTCTCCCCCCTGTGACAGTCAGTTATGTGTGTTGGTGCTGTCTAGCATGGTATGTGGTGTGTGCATGCAGTGCTAGTGTGCTCCTGTGTGTCCTGTACCAGTTGTGTAGTTCTGCACACATATCAACGTCCCCACACATCTGCATTGCAGAGTCTAGTGTGGGCAACATGCCACTTGCAATTCACATGTCCATCATTGTGGATTACTGCATTCATTACCCATCCCCTGTGCTACCTATGTATGTCGCCTGCCGTTGACATCATTACCACCAGTATGCCAACATGTGCAGATGATACACTATGGTACTTACCATGGGTGTAGACAACAGGACATGACAATCACACAAATACTGCTTCAGGCATGCTGTGATATACCCACAATTAATTCAGCACACAGTACAGTACTGTTAACAACATGATACTATTACTACACATCTATGTGGTCACCCTGTGCATCAGCAACATGTTAACCTGTACCTGCACAGTTGTTACAGAATGCAGGAGGTGGCACAGTTTCATCATATGCACAGGGTGTGAACTTGGTATGCCTGGGTCAGCCACCCATACCACCAATTGACATGTATGTGTATGTGTGTTGGTGAGGGACAGCAGTAGAAGGTGGGGCAGTGTTGATGCAGTGTGTGCGTGTCGGTAGCCCTAGGTGTTGTTATTTTGCATGTGTGTATGGATGCACACAGTTCCACCTCATGGCTGCCATATACTGGTGTTTGTGGACAGCCACAGACTGTACCTGCCAGGTCATACAGATCAGTGTCTCTGGCCACGGACACGGTACCTGTGCCTTGCAGGGTGCTACAGACCGTATCCGGTACCAACCCAGACTGGGTACTGTCATCAGAAGCAGGTGTTCGTTGACTGGACACAGAGCCCTGTCAGGCCTGGCCAGAGCCACGTGCACGTGGTTTCCTGGGGCGGTCTGATGACAGCACAGACCCAGCATTGCTGGGGCTGCTGCTGGCACTACGGGGGCGGCCGCGGCCCTGTTGTCGTCGCCGACTGCCAGCTGCTGTTGTTGCTGGCATACGCCACGTCGACGACGCAACCGCCCACCATCACCCTGGCTCATGGACATGTAGTTGTGGAGCCGGTGTAATATGTCCCCACAACGCCTGTCTCGACGTCGGTGAAATCACGGATGGCGGCCGCAATGTCACGCATACCGTCGGTCATGGCTGTGCGACATGCTGCCAGCTCCCTCAGACCCTGTCTGGTGTACCGTTCCATACGTGACTGTGCCTGCATGACAGTCCGAAACATAGCTGAGGTTGTAAGACCTCTGTGGGCACGTCTGCCAGGGGCAGTACGCCCATGGATGCTCCCACGGGAACCCTGGACATCTGTCTGTGTGGTACCATCTCTGGGCCATGCCCATGGCTGCTGTGTGGGGAAGCATGTGCCGCAGATACCACATTACCCTGGTCAATGCCCACTGTATGCTGTCCATCACCTAGGGACAGTGGTGACAAGGGGTGTATTGGCAGGATAACTGTGTGCATGGATGGGGTCGACAGCTGTGTACTGTCAATTGGCTGACCAATGGCGGACCCTGGCATACCGTCCTGTGCCATTACACCAATGTCATCAGTAGCAGTACCCACGGCACCTGACTCAGGTTCCCTGCTAGATAACACCAGAGCTGCAACAGAACCTGTGGGAAAGAAACAGGAAACACAGTTTACAATGTCTACACACTACCAGCGATGCACACATGCACAGGTGCACACATGCACACATGCACATGCACATGCACAGGTGCACACATGCACAGGTGCACACATGCACACATGCACATGCACAGGTGCACACATGCACAGGTGCACACATGCACACATGCACACATGCACACATGCACACATGCACAGGTGCACACATGCACACATGCACACAGGCACACATGCACACATGCACACATGCACACATGCACAGGTGCACACATGCACACATGCACAGGTGCACACATGCACACATGCACAGGTGCACACATGCACATGCACACATGCACAGGTGCACACATGCACACATGCACACATGCACACATGCACACAGTTTCACACAATTGAACAGTACTCAGTATGCGTGATATCGACACACAGACACAGACACACCTACATGCATACAAGGGGCACCACTAAGTGTGCCAAAAGGTACTATTGCTATCAACAACTTTACAGGTAATGTAAATAGACACTCACCAGCATGGATAGGCTGCAAT
This sequence comes from Protopterus annectens, assembly GCF_019279795.1. NCBI lineage: Eukaryota > Metazoa > Chordata > Ceratodontiformes > Protopteridae > Protopterus > Protopterus annectens. The sequence goes on along the minus strand of NC_056747.1, from coordinate 1,319,715,382 downwards.
GCAGTGATACTGGAGGGTCCTGCAGACATGAGGAAACTAATGTTAGTGGGCACAACTGTGCCAATGTTACTGAGTATGATACAGGTCAGGAGTACAACAGTCGCCTTTCAAAGGTCTGCAGCTAATATTGCGGATATCACGCTTGCACATTATATACTATGGTGGCAGCTACGAACAAAGGACACACCACACACATGCATTAACTACCAGTGTACACAACAGTCAACTACACATATGACATATTACCTGCACGTTCACTGTCCTGCTGCTGTGCGGCTCCAGCCTCCATCATGACGCATGTCTGCTGCTGTTGTTGTTGCAGGTGGACTGGAGCCACTACACTCAGGAGCAGTCCCTCCAGTCTGGTGAGTGGGGATGTGTAGCCACCCCACCACCTGTGGCGACCTGTTGCCTGTGGATATCTGACGCACGCTGACGGACATGTCTAATCAAATCACTGCAGTGATGTCGTACCTGCTCATATGTCCTATTATGCATGCCTATATCATTTACCTGACGGACAAGGTCCTGCCACAGTGCAGCCCTCACCTGCTGATTCTGGCTGGTGCGGGAAAAGAGTGTTGCATAGTCCCGCACCAGGCTCTGGTGTATCTCCTCATCCTCAGCCACGGAGTAGGTTGGATGTCTTGGGTGGGCCATGTACCTGGGAAAAAAGATAAGATGGTATCAGCAATCTATGTTGGCAGACCTTGGCACACATACTACACATGCTACTTGACTGTCATGATACCACATATCCCACATATGTAGCATCTGTCTGTCTATTGGTGGATACACATGTAGATGGCCAGGTATCAGTGCTCGGCCAGCAACTTTTGTACAGTACCTGCCAGGCTACGTACGACATACTACTGAACACCAGCAGTCAGAACACCAATTCAGGTGAGGTGCACCTCCTCACTCTGGGGTTTGTGTCTAGGTACTGTATGGCGTACATCGGCGACTACTGTGGGCTGACCACACCCTGCTTGCCCTGGATATACATATCCCACCTCCACCACCAGCACAGATGGCTACAGTGCACAACATTACAGATACAGACGTTACACTTTGTAACAGTGATATGGTATCCTTACAGCCCACTGGGCCAGTGGCAGAGACAACCCACAATGCTGACCCCTACACAATTGCTTTCTACAGACATCTCCAAGACCGCATGGCTCATGCATTCCCATATATGGCCAGGACACTGTCCACAAAGGGACAGCATCCTGTCCGGCGGACCCCAGCCATATACTGATTGTATTACAGTTGATGTAAGCTACTGCAAGACAGAGCATCAGTCTCTGAAGGGAGGGTATGTCTGAGCAGCACTGGTAAGGATCTATTTCCCATCACACTGACTACATGGGCAATGTTGAGTGGGACGTCAAGTGATACTGCAGATGACCAGGAGGCCTACCTAACCTATGTTAGCGACCTGGTCAGGAGCCATCCTCTATGCCCATGGGTAGTACACTACACATATTTCACCGACACCACAGCTAGACGACATTGTGGCGGACAGGGTCAGTGCAGGTGTCACCCGCCTCCCCCTGTATTAAGGCATGGTTATCCCTGCTGACCCTAACCTCAAGGTCATCACAGATGTCCAGGTGAGAGACACCCGCAGGTCAGCAGAATACACGACATGGACGGGACCTGCTGGTATCCCCAGTTGCATGCTACATAACCTCTGACAGGCGCTAAACACACATATAGAGGTGCTATGTTACACTACCTTGACTACAGGGTATGTACCTGTACACTGGCGCACAGCACCAGTGGTTCCACTCCATGAAGGAGGCACCTCACCATACCAATACAATACAACACAATACATGACATTGTAATACAATACTATACAATATGCTAATGCCCTCGTGTCTACAGCAGCGTACTGTTCTGCTAACCTGACCATTGTGACACATGTGGTGTGATGGTACCTGCTGCCGTCACACAGTTACACAGGGTGACACATATGGCATATTACCTATCTGAGTAACATGCAGCAGGGGTATGTGTGACATGTACACATGGTGAGTCTCGCATCTTAACACTGTGGTTTGTTGCAGGGTGTGTCCTGTCTGTGAGTTGGAACCCATACCTACACATATGCACACTATTGCAGTGGCACAGACGACACACAGCAGACAGGTAGGTTGTGGATGGTGGGCGGTGGTACAATGCCTGTTGGACATCTGTCATGGGTGTGACCTCCATATGTGCATCTGGGGGTGGTAACCTGTACGTGGGCAGCATATGTGTACTCTGTGGTGTTGACAGTCACTGTGCAATGGTACTGTGTTTGGGTGCATTGTCACCATGTTGTGCATGTCACTGTGTCCTTCTCCATATCTGTTGCTGTCATGTGAGGTCCATACCATGGCATCCATTACGTGCTGTGGGGGGTACACCGACCTACATGTCCATGCCTGACTGACCATGTGTGCGGACACATACCATGTGCAGCTATTCCAGGGATAGTGTGCCACTGTGACTATCATTGGGGCCACTATTGTACACATGTCTGACCCTGACCACCCCTGACACATGCAGTGGTGGGCGGACACTCATTTATATGGTGGTTACCTGTGTAGGTGATCTGGACAGTGGTATGATACTCCGGATGTGACACTGGTGTTCACTCCGTGCCTTTGTCACCAGGCACCTGTTGCAATACATCTGTACACATGTGCCTCACTCCAGCTCTGTATACATCTCTCACTCACTCTCTATACATATATATATGTATTAAGATATGTCTATATGTCTATTTATATATATATGTACATATGTCTGTATACATTTGCACATATATATATATTGATGTACATATTCTGGTGTAGATGTGGGGGCGCAGAGGGGTGTGGGCGACAGGGGACAGGCTGTGTTGCAGGTCATCATATACAATCATACCTGTAGGTGGTCAGATCAGTCTGTCTATGTATATGTATCTACATATATCTATCTCTGCATGTGTGCATTACATAGATATGTCGCTACAATATTCTATCGGCATCTGTCTATGTAGTCCTACATCTCTCTCTATGTATGTATACATATATGCATATCATATGTATATATATACATATAAGATATATACACATACATATGTTGACATAACTACATAGCCATATGTTGGACAGGTATGTCAGCATATATGTCTACCTTACTGTATACACACACTAACATACTGCTAAACATACATAGCTGTGTAATCTAATTAGTACATGGCAGTACAACCTACGATCAAACGACATATATATGTGCACATAGATGCTCACACATACAACTGTATGTACAGCCTTCACTGATAGGTGCTGTATATCTCCTGCCCATTACACATCTTCATATACATATGGATACAGCCCAATAACACATATGGAGGGTTCACAGTATGTACACCTTGATAGTATTACTTTACAGTACCTGTGTTTGTCACAGCTGCGTCTGCTACTGTCTGGCTCTCTGTCCTGCTGCTCCACTTCACAGTTACAGCTTCCAGGTAGCTGTTGCTGGGGATTCCTGTCTGTCTGCTTAGTTGCAGTCTAGTTCTGGGTGTGGTTCTCCTCTCTCTCTCTCTCTCTCTCTCTCTCTCTGTCTCTCTGTCTCTCTTTCTCTCTCTGGGTGCAATGTAATTATTGCATGTGGACATGGAATACAGCATACTTTTGTAGGTATCTGCATATGCCCATGTGATGGCCTCTGCACCAATTGTTAGCCAGCATTTGCTAATTGCATGCAGCCTGTTGTGTACTGATTGCAGTTCTCACTGTGATTTCAGAACTGTGCTATAAAAGGGTGTGTGAAATAGGCGTAGCCCTTTCAGATGTTAATGGCAGGGACCATGCTGTTATGCTGTGGACAACATTCTGTGAGTGTAAAGGTTGGTATCTCTAATTTTACTCGGGTTGTGGGTTAACATTCCTCCATTCATTTCTCCAGTTTCCTGTACTGACTGTGTATGTACACTAACAACTACTACTATTGTTGATGTGTGTGTGTGTGTGTGTGTGTGTGTGTGTGTGTGTGTGTGTGTGTGTGTGTGTGCTTTCCTTTCACCTTTGCTTGCACTCTGTTGCTACGTCTTCAATAGTTGCCCTTTACTGTCAGTACTGGTGTGCCTGCTAGGTGTCTTGACTGTAGTGTGCTGCTGTAGCTTTCCTATTTCCCATGTACATTCACACCCTGGAATGCTTGCTATATCTGCTAGGGTGTTACAGCATGCAGTGTGGTCTGGCCATGGTGTGGGCCTTGACATCTATTAGCATATGTGGGTATGCTGCTGAGCAGGCCCCAGAGGCTTTCAGGTTCATCAGTTATGTGCCTCATGGAATGGTACATATCAGTGGGGTGCACCCATTAATATGTCTGGTATGCTGCAGTTGTGACTGTGGGTTAGCATGAGCATATGTATTACTACACTTTGTCTGCCATGCGAGTGGTGAATACTTTCCAGACTCCATTGGTACCAGTGCATGTGTTACACCTTGCTGCCTACTGTTTGTACATGTCACATGGGGACTGTGGGGCATCCCTGTAAGACATTCACTGTTGCTATGTCTAGGTTCTTAACTATTCAAATATGGTGGTGTTGGACCCGTCATGTGTACAGATAGTTCCAGGCTGTCCACATTTCTGACTCATAATTTGGTCATTATCCCATGCACACCTTTATCTGGCATGTCAGTCTGGGCTCATGTCAGAATATGGTGACAAACATTCATGTTCCAGACTGCATACCCTTCCAGACATCCCCCAAGGTGTAGACCCTGTTACTTTCTGAACTGTCTGCATTTGTTGTAACTTTGTTTGTAATGTGTCCCTGGTATTGGGCCTTTGCTCCACATATTTTATTACTTGGTCCGGATGTGTTCCTGTAGGAGGTTGTGGGGTATGGGCAGTGCTTATCCTGCTATGAGTATGTGTGTGTCTTGCAAGGTGCTATGGTGACATTATTACCTACTAGCTTCCAACTAGCATGGCTGTTTCTGTTCACACACTACTATTATGGAAGTCCACCAGTTTTGTTTGTGATTCTAAATGTCATGCTTTGTGTACTCCACATCTATATTCCCTTTACATTCATTCCTACTGTTAAATGATATATTTACTTTAGCACAGTGTTTCTATATCAGAGTCATGGCTTTGTGGTAAGGCATGCAGACTATAGTTGCCAAGGTCCTGGGTTCGGGACTCACAGTGGGATTTTATTTTTCTTTTGAACTGAGTACGGGACCTGTCAATCAAAGTGACTAAGGCACTTTTAAGCAGTTGTAACCGGGTTAGCGCTGGTTTGCGCTGAGCTCATGCTTGCGCACTGGCGGTTAGCTCCGCGCACACAAGCGCACACCCGCGCTATTTTCTTTGACAGAAAAGAAAACGGGGAGACAGGAAAGTGGTGAAAAAGGGGTCACAAAGAGGATAAGACAGTAGGGAAACAAGCTTGGGATGTGCAGGAGGGATGAAGGTAAGGCCCATAGCTGCCCATTTCTTCAGCAGCAACAGCTGTGCATATGTATGTAATTTGGTGTGACATTTGAAACCTTCCACCCCTGAGAGAGGTGTCAGGACAACAACAATACCTGTTGTACAGCCAATTGGAATTGATGGGTTCCATGTCCAGTGGACATGTGTGCGGACTGGGCAGCTATGTATGGGGCGTAATTTTTTTGTGGGTACAGAGTGCCCTTTTTTTTATTTTTTTCAGGTGAGAGTGGTATGTCAGGTGAAGGTAGTCGGTACAGCTGGGGAGGTAGGTTGGGTAGGTTAACAGACAAGACAAACAAGACGCATACAGGGGCGGTGTATGACACGTGTGGGGGGTTTACACAAATGACGGGGACGGAGGTTTGGATGTCCAGAGCCCATGAGCCCACAGATGGCAACAGTGGAACTGATATCCCCACCCATAGGCAGTTGCCACTGTTCCTTCACAGCCCAGGACGGGGCTGTGCTGGGGGCTGTGTAGGCGGGGCAATGGGCATGCCCGTTAGTTGCGCCACCCGTGCCTCGAGCTGGCGTAGGGGCTCAAGGACAGAGTCCCGAATCTCCCTACGCACCACAGTCCGGATGCTACGGAGGGTGAGTAGTGGATCTCCTCCGGCCACACTTGCAGAGGGGGGGCGAGCCCCATCCCCTGCAGCGCTTCCACCCGCAGGTGGCACAGGGCCACCGGAGGAGGGTCCAGACTGGGCACTAGTGCCAGGTGCACTCGCCAGCTGAGGTGGGAGAGGTGGGTCCGCCGGAACCCGCCTTCCCTGTCGTTCTATGTTTTGCATTATGTCATGACAGTTTGGGTTAGTGACATATGAATACCATTCACAGTTAGTTGTAACAGCATGCATTAGTATTCCCAATAACCAAACACCCAGTTATTCACACCATTGAACAGCGTGCATAGCACATGCATAATTTGAACAGTAATACACAGTCCAACAACATGCAGGGTTGATTGATGGCAACAGGCCATCAGGTGTGGATGTATGAACGGGGCGGATGCATCAACAGACATGCAAATATATATGACCCAACAGGACAGACGTCCAGGGGTGGTAATTGTGATTGCACATACCATTTTCCCGTGGAATGGGTTGTAGATGGTTAGTGGGTGGGGTAAATCAAACATAATATTAACACCTTCAAATACTACTACATATGCTGTACATTTCTAATAGCTACAGTTATATACACAGTACTGTTCTAACTACAGTGTCCTATATGTTAACTACTTAACCTTGCAGATGGGACTGGGAGAAACATATCTAGATTTTGGTGTACACATTCCACATGCAACAACACTTTGAACAGATGTGTCTGTTTGGTTCTGAGTCTCACATGCATTTAATTATGTCCTGTCTGCAGTATAGTTTATTCTGGGGTTATTACTACTGTAGTGCTGTATTGCTGACACTTTCTGACACTCTCTCACCTGCTTTCATGTTACTATTCAGACTGGTACTTCTAGGCTTTATTGACATGTTTTAACAGTAGTTATTACAGTTATTTCCAGCACTCTCACTTCTGTCATGTTTCCATATTTCCACAGGGATATATTTCACACATGTGCTTTCATCCTCTTCTGCAGCTATACATTTCCTGCTACTGCAGGTTGTGTACTATTTTCTTACAGGCAGGGCAATTTTATTTCAATATATGTGTTGGTCAGTCTCATTAGTTTCAACTTACAGGCTGGGGACTGTTGTGATCAGGCAATCCTTGCATACACTTTCACACTGTGACCTGCAGATCTGATTCCTTCATGGCTACACTGCACTCTTATGCTGACTGTCATACATTTATATATCTGTACAGTTAATAGTAGTGGCTTACTAACCTGCCTGGTGGCGCAACCGCACCAGCCTATCAGCATAGGCTCTGCGGTTCGCAGAACGGACACCTGCAGCTGTAATATAAAAGAAGTAATATTGGAATACACATCTCCATGATTTCAGGTAGTTTAACTTTCTACAAACAGATTTTATTGATACTTACTCAGTGGTGGGGCGTTGGGTGATTGCCGGGCCTCCTGGATCCAACGGTTCAGTAGGTCCTGCTTCCGTCTCTTCAGGTCCGCATGGTGGTGACGGACCTGCTCACCTGTCCTAGGAATTCTTGTGGCACAGGTGAGTTCATGAGCCAACTGGTCCCACGCCTCAGCCTTGTACGCTCCCCAGAGGACCTGGCCCTGCATGAGTTGGGCCTCATGGTTGTGGACTGGGAGCCAGGCCATGTACCTGGACTCCTCAACACCCCACCTCTGCGCTCAAAAGCGACTACCCTCACCTACACCTGACATTCTAACTGCAAGTCTGTTCTACAATCGTTTATGCTGTGTATTCCCGCCTATGGGGCTTATATAGTCCGTTTTTCCCGCACATATCTGTGATTGGCCGGTTTGGAATTGTATCAACTTCAGTAAACCTGCATTGTCATGCTGTAGTTTGTATTCATTCCTATATATGTGCTAGTATTGCATTTCTAGGTACTGCTGTCGTGGCTTAGTGGTTCTGTACCTTGACTATGGTGTATAGTATCCTGGGTTCGAACCTGACCACTGCTTTTTATTTTCCATGACAGTCTAGACATGTTGGGGGTGTGTCTGTGTATAGGCATTTTGGATACGGCTTGCTCACGTTTGCGCGGTGCGTAGCTCCGCGCATACAGGGTACGCTGGTTTTACACTCATTTGGCTATTGGCACACATTGGCCGCTTAGCTCAATTAGGGGCACGTAGATTTCACGTGGTAAACCGCTGCTCGGCTACAGGCACTCATTTTGCACCAGTCAAACCAATGCTTATCTATGGGCACATAGCCTCACTCTGTTGAACTGTAGCTCAGCTATGGGCACAGCTGGCAGTTTGTATTCGTTTCTTAGCTCACATTTATTCAATATAAATAGGCTATTACATTGCATTTTACATATATTCTGGTTTTATGTGTACATATATGTGTCAGGGACTTGTTTCCTGCTTATTTTGCAAAAAAAAGATTTGTGATGTGGGGGCTCGAACCATGAATGCCTGCTCTGCAGCCGGCATCTCTACCGCTACGCTATTGCTTCCTGGCTTATTTTGCATATGTAGTTCTTATATGCTTTCCCATTGACTGCTAACTGTAGCTGCGCTACGGGCACGCCTGTGCACACGAGCACACTCATGGTTAAACATTTCTACAATTTAAAAAAATATGACATGTTCATTTATATTGTTCTATGTTTAATAGTCTGTAGGGGCATGTGTTGTGTTGTGTTTATTCACATTTCCGTGGACTGTGTTGTGGGTGTGTACTGGGGGCACTTTTAACATTCTGGGGGCGTGTCTGCTTGCAGGGCTGTGCCTACAGACACGCCCCCTACTGTCTTCCACGGCCGTGTTCGACTTAGGTGTGATTCAGCATGCTCTCATGAATATGCAGAGCATGCTGACATGACTCAGTTTAACTGCAGCCTCCGTGTAAGAGTTATAACTCTTACACGGAGGCTTCGTGAATCCTGGGGCTACTCTTTATTTCAAACCAGTAAAAACATAAAGCTCTTTACAGCTATATACCTCAATAACCCATCTCACATCCACCATAATTGCTCTACTAACCATTATAGCAAAATCTAATATTCTAATTTCTTCTCCAAGCATAAATGCCACATGAGAACACCTCTATTTTCCCAATTTCCATACCATTTTATTATTCCAAAATGTATCAACCTTTAACATATACTTTTGTGGCATAATACTTTTTCACGTAATGAAAAAGGCACAGATACTGAGTAAAACGCTTGGTATTCACCTCAAAGTGAAAAATAACAACAAAATAATGAACAAACCATAACTTGAAGGAAGAAAACAAACAAAACTTAATGAGAAGTTAGCACTTTCACGATCCAAACTGATTGCTTCTTCAGACTTAAATCATACTACTGAGCAGCAAAATATAAATTAAAAGACAGCTTATCACAGTGGAGAATGTACTAACTAAATTAGAAAGTGCATTTATCTAAAAACTTTAATTACTTAAAAGCTAATAATATTTATTTAAAAAATGTACAAACTATTGGTAAGATGTATAAATAATACATAATAGTACAAAAACATTTGATACATAGTGTGAAGACTGGGAGAGATGGGCGAAGGCTGCCAGCCTAGTCAAATAGAATTTGATACATAATTCTATTATTTGTATAAATAAATGTAAAATACAGGCTCGTGTTTATAAATGAAAGAAAGCACTGTAAAATGTGAACTTAAAGATTGTTGCAACATTGCCATCTGCTGTAAGGAAAATCAAGCCAAGCATTTCAAATGTTCTTTGAAGTTACAATTATCTAAAAATGGTGCTGAATCGACTGGCTGAACACATTATTTTTATTGTCTAACTTAAGGAATAATTGTTAGAGTATACATGTGAAATGTCTTTTATTGTTGTAGTTTCCTGAGCAGGTGCTAGCTTGCTAAATAATGCAAGTTTGTGGCCTGGGAACACCAGACTAAGTGTCAAAATGATGTACTGTGAATACTAAGAAAACCTAAGTGTCAAAATGATGTAATTCGGGAGGGGCCTTAGCAGAGCTGTTTGTTAGTGTTTTAAAAACTATTGTTCAGTGAGAGACTGAGCACTGCTTATGCTCTATATGTCTGTAAGTAGGAATATAGCACTGTGTTTTCTCTTAAGAATAGCTAAAGATTAGAAAGTTAGAGTGTTTTTCTTTGACATCAGACCTGTCCTACTGTATTGTTTTAAGTTTCTGTGTGATCTCTGAACTCTTAGATATCTCTGTGGTGTAGCAGTATTGTCTTGTGTTTTTAATTATTTATTATTAAATATTTTAAAACCTTTACTTGTGGCTGGTTTGTGTAGAGACAGTAGGTTCTAGAGTACATTGCATATTTATAGATGTTATCGTAATAGGCCACTCTAATAAGCCTTAGACTGAATAGTCACATTACCAATCGGATAATAATATTGCACAGTAATAATTGGACACCCTTTCAAGGGCCTTTGGGTAGCTAATTATATTAAGCTGGTGGTGGCAGTAATTACTACTGTATAGTCTGGGTAAAGGGGCACAGCTGGAGAATCTGTGTCAGCCTTTCCCAGGAGTGTCTTTGAAGTTGTATAAATACTTATCTCAAAGTGTGGGTGTGTGTCAGCTACCTGGGCAGGGACACAAAGCACTGGTTGGACAGAGAGGGTACTGGAGGTTAGCTTGCCAGCTAGGCTGAGATCTGGACCCTATAGCTGTGTCAGTGGGGAGTCTTATTGGGAACCTGGAGGCAAGGGAGCAACCAGCCCCAGACTGACTGTGATCTCTGTGTGCACTTAAAGGAAATTGTACTTCACTGTGTGTATTAGTTATCCTTTCCTCTTATAGGAGACGACCTCCCAGGTGTTGGTGGTGACGACTGAAGCTCCTTGATTGCTGGGCTAGGGCACGGTCATCAAACATAGTTTTAATGTCTATCAAAAAAGGTTTAAGTGATACCATACCATTAATACCAGGGGGTTTATCAGCCTGCAGTTTCATAATCCACTTCTGTTCAACCTCCTCTGTCCTATTCTTAATATCTTCACCTCTCAAGCTTTCTGATAAAACCTCTAATACAAAAAGTTAAAAACGTGGTGCATCCCTTTTTCTTGTACATGCTTAGCCAGTGCACTAATTTCCTTATTTTTTACAATGTCCCTCATATGTTCCAGGATTCTCTCTTTAAGGCATCTGTTTATCTTCCCAATATAAAAAGCATTGCAAAATTTACAAAAACTAAAACAGATCACATTTTGCATTTTACAATCTGCATAGAAGTCATCCTCAGCTTTAAATTTCTGACTTCTGTGTGAAAAAGAAGAGCCTGAATATATGTACTTACAGGCTGTACAATTTCTGCAGGGGAAGGTGCCTACTCTGTTAGAGAATTCCTTACTGGTCATGCCTGAGGACTTATAACAAAGCTGCCTCTTAAGTGACTTTCTGTTGATAAACGAGACATGTGGTACTGTATCAATTACATTGTCTAATTCAGTTATCGATGTTAATATATTCCATTTTTTTCAAAAATGTTACAAAATAACTTAATATCACTAGAGTGTGATACTGGAAATCTAATTCTGCCATTATTAGCCCTAAAATTACTAGGGCTCCCCTCTGTTGAATGAGAAAAATAGGGTTTGCCATTACTATTATGTACTTCATACATAATTTTCAAAATAAATTGCACTTTATTCATCTGCTTTTACTATATTTGTGTTTCTTCCTACTTTATTACTAGGGGCATTGTCTACAATTCTGATCTGCGATATATAACAATAAGTATCCTCTTCTGTGCATTTAAAGTGTTTTTTGATTGTATCTGCTTTATTTTCTGAAAAAAAAAAAAAAAAATATATATATATATATATATATATATATATATATATATATATATATATATATATATATATATACTTGTTTCCCGCCTTTCTAAGCTAGTATAGTCCAGTTTTCAGGTTAGTGCTGAATTCAGGGCTGTGTTACAAATCTCTTTGTTTGCGCATACCTTACTTGGATAGAAGGAAGTTTCTCTGTTCACCTGTCAGAGTGGGGGCTTTGAGCAGCCTATCTGTCCCTGGAGGAGTGGTTTCAGCCCAGAAATTAGTAGTTTATTGGCCATTTTTGGCTAATTTCTACCTCTTTCATTTCCCTGCTATAAATACCGCATTTGTCCGGTTTTGCGTGCCGGGCAGTGCCGGTTAGCTAGGGTAAAACTATTCCTGGCTCCACAAAGTCTCCTCTTCAATTTTTCCCTTGGAACTAGACAAACTTTCAACTTAAGCACTCAAGCCATTTATTTCTCTGCCTGGCACTTGCTCAAAACTTATAGCAAGTACTTATAAACCCTAGCACTAGACCGTCCTGTACTGTACAGAAGGACAAGGCTCTCTATTCGACCTTACCAACCATCCAGTAAAACAGTTCACTGAGCCTATCCAGGCATGTCCAAAGGGCAGTTTCAGGTGTACTCTCCAGTCCAACTGGTAAATCTGGGTATTTTGAGGCAATGTTACAACTGCCTCATGTACACAGACAACCCTCTCCTCCTACCACCAAACACTAATACATGCGAGAGATGCAATTATACAGCCAAACTGGAGGCTAAGCTCTCTCAACCCAAGACTGGATCAGATAGTCAAGAGGAGAAGGGAAATACTTGCATCACACCACCAGTCTCACATAAACCCATTAAACCAGCACCGGCAAAAAACACACATAAATACATGAAGACATACTCAGAGGCTCTAAATAAAAATCTGCAAAACCAACAGAGATTTCCAAAGCAAACAACCAAGCAACCTCCACCCCCCAACACAAACCATGAAACACATACTTCACAAAACCAGTGTGCCATGCAATCACAGCCCTTAAGGCAAAATAACATACCCAACATACTAGTAATAGGTGACTCTATAGTCAGGCACACTGATGTCCCACTCACTAGGCTGAATAAGGAGAAGGTTACTGTTAGCTGCCTGTCTGGTGACAGGATCTGCCACATAACACAAGCACTCAGGTCACTCCAGAACAAGTACAAATATGACTCAGTCATTGTCCATGTTGGTGTAAATGACTTGAGCCGTACCTCCCTGGACTACATGAAAAGCGACATGGAAGAGCTCTCTGATCACATAGCCCAGGCCGGTATGACCCTGACCCTGAGTAGCATCCTGCCCTCACTAAGAATGATACCACGGTATAAAGAAAAAATTCTTGATTTCAACAATTGGCTAAGTTTCTGGTGTCATTCAAAGGGGATCCAGTGTCTGTCCACCTGGGATGATATGCTTAACAAGCCATGATGCTTCGCTAGAGACAGCTTGCACCTGTCACCCTTAGGCTTTCGAATACTGGCCAAGGCTCTTGCCACCCCCATAGTGCCTTTTTTTTGGCAAGGCTCTAAAAACAAACCCACCACCGTAAATAGCAGAAGTAACAAAAAACTGAGGGTAATTCTACTCAATGCCAGAAGTCTAAACCTCAAAATGCATGCACTCGAGGCACTCCTCAGTATGGAGAAAATCGATATATGTGCAGTAACAGAAACCTGGTTTAAGGCTCCAGAGAGCACCCCAGTACTACCAGGCTACAACTCATACTATACATTTCGGCCACAGAACCCAAACCAAAATACAAAAGGTTAGTGGCACAGCAGTTCAGAGATCATCCACATGCAACCAACAACGGGCAAAACTGCTATTCAAATTGTAGCTTGTTACAGATCACCCACCATGTCCTAGGACCCCCATGCCATGTTTCTGGAGACACTGGGAAACATAAAGGTCCTACCAAACACCCTAATATTGGGTGATTTCAATTACCCAAACATTAACTGGGAGAACTACTCAAGTACTAACTCCCTTGCCCAACATTTCCTAGAATTTATAAACTCAAATGCCGTGGTTCAACTGGTCAACACTCCCACCAGAGGTGACAACATATTGGGCCTGGTCATCACCAACATAGGCGACTGGTGCTCCACACCAGAGGTCATCCCCTTGCTGGTTAGATCTGACCATAAACAAATCACTGGATATCCACATTCCACCCCCACCCCTGGACAAGGAAACCACCGTGAAAAACTTTTCAAAAGCAAACTTCACGTTATTTAAGACCGAGGTGGAAAGTTTCAAAGCCCCCATGCTGAAGGATAATGCTGTCCAAGCTGCAAATCCTTTACTAATGCACTCTACAGACACCTACAAGAATGCATGGATCATGCCATCCCAAACAAAACCAAGACTCACTCCTCCAAGAAAAGGAAACCAGTCTGGTGGACTCCTGCTATAAACAAGCTATACAATAGAAGGAGGAAACTAGTACAGAAAAGAGTAAAATCCCAAGAAGGGAAGACATCCCTGATCAGTATCAGCAAGAAACTATGATCCCTCATAAAATCATCCAAGGTGAGCTTTGAAAGAAAAATTGCCAAGGACTCCAAAGATAACCACAAGGCATTCTTTAGCTATGTCAAGAATCTAAGTGGCAATGCTCAGATCTGCTCAGAGTTAGTGCAGAATGGCACAAAATACACTGAACCAACTGATATCGCCAACATCCTGGCAGACAGGTTCAGTGCAAACTTCACCCCCAAAATGGCCAATAACCATACCAGAAGAATGTAGAGTCCCTGACATCACAGACAGGTTAAAACTGCCCTCTCCAAAGCCGAAAATGCAGCATCAATGGGACTGGACGGTGTCCCAGGCTGCGTCCTACATTAGCTCAAAGACAAACTAACCCCTCACCTAAACACACTGTTCAAACTCAGCCTCTCCACAGGCTATGTACCTATAGAGTGGCGCACAGCAACGGTTATTCCACTCCACAAAGGTGGAGCCACAACAGACCCTGGGAACTATCGCCCTATATGCCTGACTAGCTTGGTCTGCAAGGCTATGAAGCGCATCATCATGGAACTCATTAACAGAGACATTGGGAACCTCCAAACACTGGACCCTACCCAGTTTGGCTTTGTTAAGGGCAGATCATGCCTCCTAATCCTGATGAACTTCTTTGAGACAGTTATCAAGGCTATAGATGAGGGAAATGTGGTACACACAGCCTACCTAGACCTCACTAAGGCCTTCAACACCATTCCCCATTCTGGTATTATAGAGAAACTCATCAGCCTGAACATAAACCCCTACATCACAAGATGGGTTGCCAACTGGATCATGGACAGAACCCACATGGTGAGAGTTGCTGGAGCTATGTCCGACTCTAAACTGGTTGCAAGTGGCATTCTCCAGGGCTCAGTCCTAAGACCTCTCCTGTTCAGCATATACTTCTCAGAGGTACAGGCAAGCACAGGAGGACTATGGCTGACCAAGTTTCCAGACGACTGAAAACTAGGGGCTATAATTGACTCTCCAGCTGACACAGACATCCTCCAAAAGGGTCTCACTGAGACGGATATCTGGTGTCAAAATTATAGCCTCAAGCTAAATGCCAAAAAGTGCATTGTCATCCCCTTTGGAAAAAAACAAAGTACCCACAAACTACCACATAGGTGGTAGTCACCTAAATACAGAAGACGTAATAAGGGATCTGGGGACCCAAGTAGATAGTAATCTCACCTTTGATAATCACATTGCCAAAGTGGTTAGAAAATCCTTCTACGTGGCCTACCTAATCACAAAAGGGTTCCCATCTTGATCAAAAGAGGTCATTGTGCCCCTCTACTCATCACTCATAAGACCCATCATAGAGTACAATGCCCCATTTGGGATGTACCTTTCAAGACACCTGCAACAGCTGGAAAGACCACAGAGGTACCTCAGCAAGAGGATCACTGGCCTCAAACAGATGCCCTATTCAGCTCGACTGAAGAAGCTCCAGCTGTACTTGGTTGCATATCACCCACTCAGAGGTGATCTCTGCCTGACATACAAGGCCATATCCAACCCAGAATTTATGAACATGCTCCACCTAAAAAAAACCTTATCCCCTCGAGCCACATGCTCTAGGGATCTAAACCTCATCACAACAATAAATAGGACATGCTGGAGGGATAGATTCCTGTCCCAGAGACTTCCCATGCTTTGGAACAAGATTCCAATCTATATTAGGCAGAGCTCCTCGCTAACACTCTTCAAAAGAAACCTTGACGAGTGGATGGGAAACAGAAAGTTTACCCCGGGATCACTTCAAAGGCTCTGCTGGACAGAGGCACAGGGAACTAATCTAAGGGGGCAGCGAAAGCCAACACATTCTAGCTAGGCTTATAAATGCCTTTGGGCAGATAGCCTAGCACCTACCTATGAACCTATGAACCTATGACTGACACTTTCATCTATCTCAGTTTGATTATAGCCCCTATTCTTGAAATCTTTCCTCAGTGTAGAGACTGCTGCATTTAACCCATCATCTGTATTATGTATCCTGCTCATTCTCAAGAATTGGCCCTTGAGAACATTCTTACTCATATGTCTAGGGTGTATACTTGATTTATGTAGGATGCAATTCTTTCTGCTAGGTTTTCTGTACAGGTCTATAGTTAGTCGCCCTGGTTGTATCTTACTAACTTTTACATCTAAAAACTTTATTCTCTCATTAGAGTACTTATATATAAACCTCAGGAAGACATATGATGGTAGACATATGAAGATAATCAATACATTGTTATACACTTTCTTCTGTACTTCCCCATAAGAGGAAGATGTCATCTACAAAATGTACACACCATAAAATGGCATCACTAAAATCATTGCCTTGGAGTAAAGTATTGTGTTCCCTTGTACCAATGCCAGGTTGGCGTAGCTATTGGCACAAACTGTGCCCATAGCCATGCCAACCTTTTGCAAATAAAACGTCTCAAACATGAACACATTGTTCTCCAAAATAATCTCAAGTAGGTTATATATCAGGTTAGTTTTAGCAGAATAATCTTTCATCTATTTTTTTATAAGGCATATTTCCTTTTACTGGCAATCTATTAATTTTTAATCACCATAAAAATACTGACATACCTCATTTTTCATACACCAAGCATTTCTTTGCTTTATGGCTTTAATTATCTTTGCTATCAAATGTTTCTATGTATTAACATACTAGTTTTCTATCATTATATTTTTATAGCATCATTTTCTGTTATTTTCCATATTTCCTATATTTAATTTCCACAGCCTTATTTTGTCTTTATAACTTATTTATTCATTTCTCGATTCTCTTTTTCTCTTGTTCAGTCTTATTAAATTCCATTTGGTGTTATATTTTGTCTTAAACAGTCTTGTTATGAAATATTTTTTATTTCCATTTAGCCACTTTAATACCCTATATAAATTCAACAATGCTCCATAAACTATATGGTTTAATAAACCTAATCTCCCATCATCTCTGTTCATATATAAAATTCCTCTTCTTACTGGGTTTAATCTAGAACCCCAAATAAATCTAAATATTAATTCAATAAACTGTTTCCATGTATAGTGGCATCATATATATATATATATATATATATATATATATATATATATATATATATATATTTTTTTTTTTTCATACATGCTATTCTTCACACCCATATAGAATTTATTAAATGTATTTTCTTTTTATAGGATAATATATATTTACTCCATATAATACTAAGACCTCTTAATTCCTGTAAAATTTTAATCCATTGTTCCTTAACTACCTTTACATATGCAAATGTTATTCCCAAAACAGATATTTTTATTTTATTATATTTATTTTACATTTGCTAACCGGGAAAGTCCACTAGACAAAGGTGCCTTTACAGTGGAAGCCCGGGGAGAAAAGCACCACATAAAACTAACAAATAAGATCACTATTAGTACAAACTTTACATTATAGTTAAGGCAGACAGTGAAATAATACATCATTAGAAGAGTCACATGTCTAAGAATTCAACTACATAAGAATAAGCAAAAATATAAACAAGCTACCATCTGACATATTTACAATCCTAGGTCCTAAGCCCATTAATACAACTTAAGGTCTATGAGCAGTCAGGTAGGAGTAGTGAGCAGAGTAATGTAGTTGTTGATCTAGCCTGGAGTAGTACAGGAACACAGCCAGTTGTTACTAAAGTGAGTTTTTAGTGATTTCTTGAACTGCAGTAAGGAAGGGATGGTGACTAGGTTGAGCGTTCCAGATTTTAGACATGTAATAAGGGAAGAGTGATTCCCCTGCTGTATTATTAGCTTTAGTTGCTTTGAGAAGGAATTTGTTACTAGTGCACAGAGTCCTGTTACTAGAGTGGGGGAGAAGCAGGTTTTGTAGTGCAGGGGATTTATCTGGTTGATACAGAATTTTATGAGCCAAAGAAAGTTGATTGTAGTATAAGAGTTGTGGGAGTTCCAGCCAGTCAAGCTGCCTTAAGGCTGTGCAGTGGTGAGATGTAAATGGAGAGTCTGAGGGGAATCTAGCTATTTTGTTATAGCAGGAGTCAAGTTTAGCTAAGTCTGCTTTCCTGAGGTTGGTAAGAATAGGGGAAACACAGAGGAGGGTAGAGATCAGGTGAGTGCGGTATATGGTTGACTTTGTGTGTTTGGTATAATAATGCCTATTTCTATAGAGGGTACCTAGTTTTTATGTACTTTTTTGATAGTCTGGGAGATATGAATATCAAATATCAACTTATTATCAATCACTACTCCAAGAAGTTTGGTGTGTTCTATGGGAGAGACAATAATTTTGTTACTGGACATGATGTTAAAGGTAGTGGTTAATGAGATGGATCTAGTAGGTTTAAAAGAGCAGAAATTTAGTTTTAGTAGGGTTAAGAATAAGTTGGATTTTGGATAGCCATGCTTCAACTGAAAGGAATGATTCTTGTGTTAGTGTATGGAGTTCATGTAATGAAGGAGCTATACAGATTAGTGTATAATCATCTGCATATTGTATGACAGGTGCATTAGGATTAGAAGTATAGAGGTTGTTAGTATAGAGGGTGAAAAGTAGTGGGCCTAGTATGGAACCTTGGGGTACTCCAAGAGTGACTGGTAGAAGGGGTGAGAGTTCATTTCTTTTATTCCAAATTGAATTCCCTTTAACACTTCATGTAAAGCATTTTTTTATTTTTCCTACTATTCTAAGACATTCCTATATTCTGCAAATAATCAAATCTTAAAGATTACTTGTTCCATCATTTTACTATCCTTAGTCATGAAGATGATATCATCTGTATAAGACATAATAACTGGATATATAATACCATCACTCTGTGTGTACCTTGCCTCCTTCATATCTTCATTTATTTCTTTACTATACAATTCATAACCATCATGAATAAAATGCTACTCACGGAACATCCTTGGTTTAATCCCCGATTCATTTCTATTTCCTCATGTAGCCAACCATTTATCAAAACGTTTATTTTACTCTTTTTATATGCTGACTTTATTACATTCTGCAACTGTTTACTTAAATTATAACCTTCCAAAATCATCCATAGTATATCATGATCTACTGTATCAAAAGCTTTATTTATATCTCTTATTAATATTTTTCTCCTTTACTTTCATGTTTTATATCATCTACTACTTCCATAACAATCATTAATATTTCCTAACATCCTCTGCCTTTAATATCATACATGCAATCCTCTAACACTTCATCTATCTTATTTTCTAATTTGTTTGTAATATGTTCATTAATTATTTCTGTATGTTCTCCTTTTTTCCATTTAAATTTTATTATACCATTACATACTTGTGTATAACAAATACCATCTTTTAACCATTCAGGTAACACAAATATAAATATTTCTTTCTTCCATAATTCAAATTCTTATACATTAAATAACCAATTCCACATGAACCTGCTGAAGAACCTGTTTTAACTTTCTTTATCATTTAAAATTCCATTATAGTAATTTATCTCATTTTTTTATTTATATCTTCAGTAAATTAACTTTCCATTCATTTACATTATTTAACTCATGTTTATTCTGTCTTTTTAACAAACTGCACCGTAATTTCCATAATTTCACTTTGCCACTTCACTACTACCGATTTCACATCTCTCGTCTCTCTCATTATGCTACTTTCTTCTTTAACCTTTTTACTGAAAGGAGAAACTTCTTCTTTTTTCCTTGCAAAAATATTTTTGCTTATGCAATAATCCCTTTATTTTCTCTTGATTCCTTTTATATATTTCTTCCTGTTTTGTATAATAACCATTTTCATTTCTCTCCAAATTATTTAATGTTTTATTTTGTAATTCCTTATACTCCTGTTTTTCTTTTTGTCTTAATACATATTCCCATTGTAAATGATCTAATTTATATGTTTCTTTAAATATCAATCACCATTCTATCCAATTAGTATAACAATCTCTCATAGATAATTGTTCATTCCATAACTAAAGTATATTCCCCTTACATTTTCATTCGAATTAGTCTAATTAATTCCCTTTCCAATTTTAATATACTCTTTATTTTCCTCAATTTCTATCCATATAGTCATATGATCTAAAAATCTTATCTGTACTGCCTGTTCTATAATAATCTTTAAACTTTTAGAAACCACAAAATAGTCAATCACTGATTTATTTCCCATCCTATACATATAATTATTTAAATTTCCTAGTATTAAATTACCACAACTCATAATATTTACTATTATATAATCAAACATCTCTTTAAATAACTTATCTCTTTCTTTATAAGATAAATGCACATATGTTGCTATAATTCTATATACTTTGTTCTCCCATCTAAAATCCGCAACAGTTAATCTTCCTAATCTAACTAGGGTATAATCTAATATAGAAATTGCTAATATTATATAATACTGCTACTCCTGAGTAAGTCTCTTCTTCCAAATTCCAAATTATACCCCCTCTCCATAAATTATCTGTAATATTTCTTCTTTTGTTAAGCCTCTAACATCTTCTAATATTATAATATCTACCTCATATTTATTATACCATTCCAAAATACCTAGTTTTCTAACCAAACTTTTAATACTTTTAATGCATTAATAATATCCTAAGATTATTTGCTTCTTTTCTTTTTAATTTACATGTAATTATCTGTCACATTAACCATTTCCTTTTTTTACTTTTATACCTAGAGCCTGTATCATTGTTTTCTTGTCCTTCATCCTTTTTCCAATAGAGTTCATCTTGTTAACTACTGTCCAATCAATATATCTTCACTAACATCAGATTTCAATTCTAATTCAGCTTCTTTTATTACTTTTGTTTCTAAATCTTGTATTTCCTTAGAAAATGTTGCTACATATTTAATATGATTATTTTCTTGTAACCCTGATTCCTTATTTACTTTTTTGTTATTCTCATCTATTTTTTTTGTTCCTTCTCACCCTCTTCCATTAAATATTCAGCATGTTCAGCTTTATTACTTTTACATTTCTAGCATCACGACCATAATTCCCATATTTATAACATTTCTTCTTGTCACAGTTACCAACAAAATGACCCTCTTTTTCACAGAAATAACATGTTTTCAATTGCCCCCAATATCAAGCAATAAACATATTTCATTGTACATGTATCATTCTGGGAATGTGAATAATTTTGTCATTTTCTATTTTCAATATAACATTGTAATCCCAAGCTCCAATCCATAAACCCCTGCTGTCTAATACTTTTACAATATTTTTCACTTCTGAACAAAAATATTTCAATAAATGTTTTTTAACAGTCCCTTTATCAGTCTCTTTGCAAAACTGAATATTCACTTTCTTTTGAGTTTCACGATAAAAAGCTTTAACAATATATTTATTTCAGGGGTATATTTCTTTTTTTTTTAAACCTTTCCAAAAAAGTCTCTAGTCCCATAGTTGTTTCTTAATTAAAATAAATGCCCTTACCTCTTGAGCTTTTGTACCCAGAGGTATAATAACAGTGTCCCATATCTCATACCTGTCCAATGTTTTTTTTCTTCTTTACTCTGTGTACATACAATGAATTTCTGCTTCTCCAACATCTCACTTTTCTTACTTTCCCTTTTTCAACTTTTTGTCTTTTCTTTGCTACATCCAGAAATGAAATTTTCTCAGTTTCTCTCTCCTCCTCCCAAATTTGCTCCATTGCTTCTCCCCAGGACAAGTCCTTTCCTCTTTCCTGTTCTTTCTCATTCAATAAATCTGCCAATACATCATTCTGCAACCCTCCTGACTGGAGGGTTGTAACAATAATTTCTTCTTGCTGTTGCTCCTCCACTTTCACTGAACTAAATAACTCCACAAATCTTCCAAGTCTAGCATAATGCCCTTCGTCTGTTTCTTTAAATGCTTCTGCAGTCTCATATACAAAGTGGCATTCACCTCAGTTCCAGATTCACTCTCCTCCATTCTGTGATGCTCTCCCTCCTGACACTGCACCAGGAACAAGAAGTATGCATGTTCATGCTCATTGGCCTTATGGACCACAAGAGTGGTAACGACCAGGGTTTTTTTATTTGTATACATATATATGATTCATATTTTTATGCATTCACATATTTACAGTATTTGTATATGTTCAAATCACCATAGGTAAAATCCAATACCACTTCCTTGCAAGCTATAGGTCCCTCTCTATGACCCAGGAAAACCATACCATGTATTTAAACTTATTAGAAACACTAACCATCCAACCCAATACCATATCCATGGGTAACTTTAATTACCCCACTATTAACTGGGAATCCTATACGACATCAAACATACATGCACAGAGATTTCTGGATTTTGTAAACAAAAAATCCCTGGACCTGATAGTCAATACACCAATCAGGGATGCAACCATACTGGATCTGGTCCTCACTAATATGGGAGAGTACTGACACCCCGTATTGTAATGCCTTCCCTGGTAAGGTCATACCACCACAAAATAGTCTCCTTTGATGTAAAAATAAAACCTGGACTCCCAAGTAAACCAGGAATATTCAGGAACTATTCTAAGGCTAACCTTCTGCTATTAAGTGAGAACCTGGCAAACTTTCAAGCCTCTATAAACCCTGAGAACACTTATGTATATACAGAATTGTTCACAGAAACCCTGTACAAGCATGTTAATAGCTGCATAGAGGCAGCTGTACCCACCAAGAAGAAGTACAGAACTAACTCAAAAAACAAGCCACCATGGTGATATCACAAAATCAATCAAATGTATAACAAGAGTTAGAAAATCATGGCAAAAAATAGGAGGTGCAGCACCCAGCAGGATAAAAGCATTCACATCAAACTAAACAAACAACCCAGAGGACAAATAAAGTCTGCCAAAGCCAAATTTGAGGTAAGTTTGGCCTCACAGGCCAAGGACACCCACAAAGCATTCTTTAGCTGTGTCAGCAACCTCAAAGGCAATACACAATTGTGTGCAGAGCTCATTGTAAATGGAGCCACCTATACTGAGCCAGAGGATACAGCAAACCTCCTGGCTGATAAATTTAGCTCTAACTTTGCTCCTCTCTCCCTCTCAACCTTATCATCAAATATCATCAAATATAACTCCCCTATCATCACTAGGGAACAGGTCCTTAATGCTCTATCTAGGACCAAGAACACTGCATCAATGGGCTGAGACAATATCCCAGGATGCCCTCTAAATAGCATGAAACATGACCTATCAGGGCCTCTGGAATAAGTATTTAACTGTAGCCTCCAAACAGGCTTTGTGCCTCATGAATGGAGAAAGGCAACAGTTATCCCTCTGCACAAAGGTGGGTCATCTACAGGCCATGGAAACTACAGACCCATAAGTCTTGCTAGTTTTTTATGTAAAACCATGGAAAGAATTATCATGGAAATGATCACTAGAGATATAGTAAACCTCCAGACACTGAACCCAGCCCAGGTTGGTTTTGTCAAGGGCAGATCATGCCTACTTAACCTGGTGGACTTCTTTGAGAAGGTCACCAAAGCAATGGATGAGGGCAAAATCATTCACACTTCCTACCTTGAACTAGCCAAGGCATTGGACACAATACCCCACTTGGGCATTGATGACAAACTAAAGAGATTAGGTACAAACCCATATGTCACCCAGTGGATAGCCAACTGGCTCACAGACAGGACCCAGGAACTTAGAATTGGAGAGTCCACCTCTACAAAGAGGCCAGTCACAAGTGGAGTCCCTCAGGGATCAGTCCTTGAACTGCTCCTTTTTGGAATTTCCTTCTCAGAAGTCAGGTCTATGTCAGTGGTCTCTGGCTGACTAAATTTGCAGATGATTGCAAATTAGGAGCTGTCATTGAATCTCATACTGACACAAATATTCTTCAGGGGGGGGCTGACACAGACAAACAACTGGTGTTAGAGCCATGGACTAAAACTAAATGCAAAGAAATATATAATAGTATCCTTTGGGAAGTCATCCATCCCTGGTAACTATCATATTGACAACACGCCCCTTAGCGTTGACCCAGTAGTCAAGGACTTAGGGACACACATAAATAGTAATCTAGCCTTTGATCATCAAATGTCTACAGTGGTAAGGAAATCATTCTATGTTGTGCATCTTATAAACAAAGGTATGGCATCTAAGTCCAACTAAGTCATTGTTCCACTGTATTCATCATTCACCAGACCTATCATTGCGTACAATGCACCCTTTGGTATGTACCTAACCAGGCATATCCAACAACTGGAATGTCCATAGAGGTTCCTCCCCAAAAGAATACAGGGAGTAAGTAATATGTCCTATGCTGACCGCCTCAAGGCTCTATCCCTGTATTCTGTCTCCTACAGACTTTTGAGAAGAGATCTATGTCTGGTATACAAGGCATTGTCTGACCCCACTCTGATGGACCTTCTGCATATCCACAAAACAAACAGTACCAGAATGACCCATTTTAAAGACTTAAATATTGCCTGTGATATAAATAGGACCTGCTGGAGAGATAGGTATGTATCCCAGAGACTACCCTATCTATGGAACAGGTTCTCCATCCATGTGAAGCAGAGTTCCTCCCCAACCCATTTCAAGTACCGCTTGGGCAATTGGATGGTAAACAGGAAATTCATCACTGGTTTGGCACCTATGTTTCTAATGGACACAGGTAACCTGTAAGTGGTTCATCTGTCAGGCCCATGCTTACACTTACCAAGGGTATCAAAACTTGTCAGAGATGTGGGATGTATAGCTAGGCTTAACAAGGCCCTTGTGATCATTAACCTAGTAAACACCTATGAACCTATATGTATGCAAATTAGTTGGATTAAATGAATAACAAAAAGGATTAATCATGTCAGAATACTCCCTTCGTGTAGGTTCTTAGACCATACTGATGTTTACAAAAGATGTGGCTGACGTTGGGGGTGTCCTACCACTTCTAGGGATTTTTAAGCTCAGTTGCATGTGTTTGTGTAGCTCTGTGTGCTAGGCATTAAAATAGGGCCATTAAATTATGTTAATTATATTGTAGGCAGTTGGAATGTGTCATAGTTATCCAATCACACATTCTGGACCTACAGCAGACCTGTATAAAGTATGCAAACACCCTTCATTCTGATTTTCCCCCAATACTCTGGGCCATTGGTGTACTGACTTGGGACTTTTAACTGAGATAATGCTAGGGGCTGCTACAGGTCTGCTACATCTGTATAGGGCTAGGCAGAGAAGGAAAAGAGTGTTCAGGCCCAAGTAACCTTCCAGGAGCTACATGAGCTGGAGATTGTAGAGCACTACGTGATGGACAGGGAAATACTACTAGAACTCACTAAGCTCTGCCGCCCTCATCTCTGACCCAGAGCCAACAGAGGGGAACCCATCCCAGTGGAAACAAAGATATCTGTAGCCCTTAGGATACTAGCTACAGGTACTTTCCAAAGACCAATGGGGATATGATGGGGGTCTCACAGGCATCTGCATCCAGGATGCTCCACCAGTTTCTGGATGCTATGCTACCACATGCCAGTGATCACATATCATTTTGCCTCTCCCCTGAGGTGAGGGCTAGCAATATGCAACAGTTCTACAGTGCAGCACAGTACATTGAAGTACTGGATGCCATAGATTGCACTCATGTACACATCAAAGCACTACCTGGTGAGAAGGGTAGCATCTACATTAACCCCAAGGGGTAGTACTCCATCAACTGCCAGGTCATGTGCAATGTCCAACGGATTATTCTGAATGTGTGTATGCTGGCAGCCCTGGCAGTTATCACAACTCCCATATCTGGTGCACATCACAGATATACCAGATGTTTGCTATGGGGGACATCCCACATGGCCATTTACTGGAGGATGGTGGCTATGCCCTGGAACCATGGATGATGACACCCATCAGAAATGCACACACACCAACAGAAGAACACCATAATGAGACACATGCACAAACTAGGAACATCATAGAGCATGTGTTTGGGCTTCTAAAGTCACGGGTCTGGTGTCTAGATATATCTGGTGGAGCCCTGCAGTACTCTCCAGCCAAATGTGCACATATATTCGCAGTATGTGCTATGCTACCAAATATGATCCTGTGGAAACAGCTGCAGCAGGATAAGCAAAAGGGAAGG